>NC_090783.1:14532500-14832500 GCF_040054535.1 Antennarius striatus | reverse complement strand
CTCTGCCTGAGACTCGAGGGATCTGATAATTTAGGTGACTTGGAGGAGTAGCTTCATTTATGGAAAAATACTCATCCTCACTTAGCCAGGTTTCCGTTAAACAGAATAAATCTGTATGATAATCTGATATAATGTCATTGATTCAAACAGCTTTTGAAAACAGAGATCTAATATTCAGGAGACGACATTTTATTGTTTTGTACTCTGGAACTGTTGGAGTCTTGGTTTTGATTTTTATTAAATTTGGTTGTCCAGTTGCTTTCCTCTGGACTTGAAATGAATTAATTTTCATGAATTAACTTTAAGCGGTCAAGGACAGACACAGTCTCAATGGTGTGTACAGTGGGTGACAGTATGGTCGGTGACAGTATGGTGGGTGACAGTACAGTAGGTGAAAGTGTAGTGGGTAACATTACAATGAGTGACAATACGGTGGGTGACGGTACAGTGGGAGACCTGTTTAAGACTGCGACTCTACATCCCGGTCTCAACTCTGGGTCAGGGTTTTGGGTCAGAAATAAATATGGTCAGATTTTTCGACAGGAGAGCAGTGCCATTCCAAGTGGGATGTATGCCGTCTCTCCTAATGAAACTGGGTTTTCCTCAAAAAGTCCGCCAGTTATCTACAAACTCAATGTCATTAGCATTAGCAGGACATGACCTAGACAACCAACAGTTGAGTGAAGACATGCAGCGTTTCATGTCATCACTGGTCAGTTACTGTATTAGTGGCAGTCATCAATACTGCCACTAATATGCTCTTTTTAGAAAAATGACTACTTGGTAATGTATTTGGTATTATGTTGAAAATTCCATTGCTAATTTGAAAAAAAAAAATTGACCTATACTTTAAAATCAGAAAAATACAGCACTATACTGTGTTTTAGTATGTGACACTATACAAGTAATTAACTGTAAATAAGTTTACAGTAAGAAAACTAGAAAAAATGTTAATTTTCTGGCAACCATGCTGCCAGTTTACTGTAAATTAAGAATATATATATATATATATATATATATATATATATATATATATATATATATATATATATATATACTGTATATATTTAAATTTTATATACTGGTTTGATCCCCGAAGGGAAATTAAGAGTATAATTACTATATGATATAATATAGTAATATATTGTACTATAATTCTGTGTGTGTTATTATTACAGTAACACACTGTTAAGTTGATTTAAGTTTTTTAACTGTTAAATTAACAGTAAAACGCTGGCAACTCTGCCGCCCGTATTTTACAGTTAATCTACATGACAATTGTTTACAGTGCACGCAGACACGGGGATAATATGTAGAAGTCAGTAGTTGCATCATTATTTTGAATTTTCTGGGAAAGTAGTAGGTATCCTTCAACACTGGTCTTTATGAATGCAACGTGTTGATATGAAGCTCCTGAAGTCTGCCAGAGTGGATCAGGCATTCTACAAGACTCTCCTTCAAAAAGATTTATGAAAATCTGGCCAAAAGCAGGAAAGAGAGAGGACAAAAATGCCAGAGCAATTGAATATAGTATACTGGTAATGTATGTTTCTGTGTTTTCCTTTTTCTGTAGCCATGGAATTAAGATAATACAATACAATATAAAATAATTTAGTAAACTCAATGAAATGCAAAGAGCTTAGTCTACAAGGAAATACTGTTTTTTGAAGAAAAAAAATAATTAAACTCAAAGATAAATTTATTCTTTTCTGTAATGCCTTTTTTGTTTATGATTTTGTAGTTTGGTTTGTGTAGTGTGACAGCGTTTGCCTCCTGGCTGACAATTGTTGCCAATGTTGTGGATAAATTATACATTTTGAGACATTTGTGGTGTGTTTTGTCAGAATGAGTGAGTTTTGGAGGTGAGATAGGTGGTTTGGCTGAGATGCATGATGTTAATGCAGATTGCGGGAAGTCTTTTGAAAAAGTAGCATCCATCTCAACTTGTGCTTATCAGCAATTCAAAAGTAAACACCTAAAATTTTGGGATATTTAGCATCTGTAATGGGAAAGCACTTTGGTAAATTTGTGTTTTACAGAATCAAGATTTAGAGAAATATGTAAGGTTAAATCAAATAATCATTAAAAATACTGAAACATTAAAATAATAATTTTATATGAAGAAGTTCCATTTAAATGTCTAATACTGTATTTATTATGGAATGTTAAGGAATATGCTGAATTTTCAAGTACGGTATGTATTTGTGAAAATATGTAATTTTATAAATTCAAGCTTTTTTGCATGTAAAATTTGTCTTGTATAACAAAGCTCTCACTGTCCCATTAACATTGAAATAAAAAAAAACATTACTTAAAAACCTACATTGCTTGACACTAAAAAGCAACACGAAAAAAACAACTCAAGGTTTGAAAGTTTTGTTTGTAATTTTTTGGGATTTTTCATCCGTTAAGGATAGAGCAACCAAAAGTATGAGAGAGGAAATAGGAGAGAGTCTTACACTGTAATACTCTTTTAGTTTTGATGATATTATGTTTCTGTCAAACAGTCTTAGTTTAATTATTTCTAGTTTGATCTTCAAATATTTATATAGTTTTTGTCCAAACGATTTTTTGTTCAAACATGATCCTAGCTCCAAAATCTTTTGGGGGGCAAATGAAAACTTCCTTTGCATGTTTAATATCTAGTTTTTTTTATAAATTAATTTGTCCAGTTTGCCACTGAAGCATTTCCAATAACTTTGGAGAATGGGGAACATCGAGAATTAGTGTAATTTGTACAACCTTGTACAGTGTTGTGATTACTACCATTTTAATTTTTAGTCATTTATCATTTTGGAATAAATTAAAGATATGCATTAAATGTTTTGAAATCTTGTCCATTTTTTGTTTCGTTCATTTATTTGCCAGGATACTCAGTGATTTCTTTATCTCAGCTGTTATAAAAGGCACAGAACTTCTCCACATTTATTTTCGCTTCTTTGTTTTGTATTTTTATAATGATTTGAATATTTCCTTACAACTAGCTTCATATTTACTTAAATTTTCTACTTTGTGTTAGGAAATGATTTTTAAATACATTCACAGACCTCTTTGTCCTCAAACTGAAAAATGGCAAATAATGAATAACTGATTATAACTTATAAATAGCTAAATCATCATGTTTTGTTTAAATGTTAATTTGTGAACATATTGTCGATAAGAGATTATGTCATTGATGGCATGGACCTGAGAGAGAGAGAGAGAGAGAGAGAGAGAGAGAGAGAGAGAGAGAGAGAGAGAGAGAGAGAGAGAGAGAGAGAGAGAGACTGAAAGAGAGACAGAAAGTAAAGAGAGGAAGATGGGATAAAAGTCACACAGAATGTGACAGCGATTAGGGACAGACTCAGCGTCCATACTGGCCCTCTGAGAAAATCTTCAGTTTTCTCCATGAGGCTCAAGCCGACACATCTGTGAGCTGGTGTCTGCAGGTAGCAGAGCTGGGCAGACGATAAGGGTGACTGACAGTTTGGATTTTAACCTGGAAACATCTGACTTTTTTTCTGTCAGTCTGTGCACTGGAAGGCAGAACAAAAACAAAGTAAAAAGAAGTCATGCCATGCTGACCAAAAAGTACCAGCTTTAAAAAATTAGAAAATTGTTCCACTCATCAATACCAATATCAGGATATTTAAATGTCTGCAAACTATGACCTTGGTATACGTTTTGTCACACCACATAAGTTATTATAAGTCGTCATTTACAGCAGCGGTCCCCAACTTTTTTTGCGCCATGGACCGGTTTCATCTAAGATATTATTTTCACAGACCGGTCTTCATTTGCTCAATAATTGTTAATGATGACAGGACAGCTGTAGTGTAGTAATAAATCATCTGCAGTGATTTTATGTAAAATGCAGACATCAACAGACCAAAAACCATTTTATCATAAACTGATAATCAACATCTCTGTAAATGAAATAATTGTAAGAAATAATTATTATTAAAAACCTGATTGAAGTGACTGCACTGATGAGGTTTATTTTGAAATATAGCAATAATGAAAGGGTGAACAAGTCAATCAAATAATAATTACAATGATAATTAGTGGTTGGGGACCGCTGATCTAGGGGTAGCGGGAGACAATGACACCTGAAGTGTGTTCCGGATGTCAGTTCTACTCCAGTTTGGCTTTCTTTACGGTCACTGCAGAAAATTCAGTGCCACAAAGACAGCAGGGTTTGATACTTATTGGGCGATCTCAGGATAATCTGCCGTGATTTTAATCCAGATCACTGGCGGGGCTGTGGGCGCATTTAATCCCACTGGTCATAATAGTGACCAAAATTATTTTCTTCATTTATGAGACTATAAAATGTTACCAGATGATCCATTCATGCATTTCCAGCAATTATTGAAAAGGTTAAAGGGTCCCAAAGACACTTGTACAGTGTCACGTAGTGACACCGATAGTGACCGGTGGGATAAGACATTGCATATAGCTATACAAATACTAATTAGGTATGTTAAAATGTAAATCTATCTGAATTGACTTATATACAGCACTAACTGATTAGTCCAACACCAATTGCCTCCCCAATGGGTGGGGTGGGGGGGCTAATGCTCACACACATTTTTTTCACATTTTTCTCTTTCTCTCCTGTTATCTCTCAGTTTGACCTTGGCTCAAATACTAGATATGTTGGATGAAGATGAGCCCCCAGGAAAAACATGCAACATTCCACTGATACCTCAAAGTGAGAAAGAGGCTGTCGTAACTGATTGTGATAACAATGGTTCAGACATTGGCTATGAGGGGCAAAGAGGCCATTTGCCAGCCAGGCTGCTGAACGCAAATGCTGAACTTCTGCAATTAGATGACAATGACGGTGACCTCATCACCACACCCCTTTCTCCCATCCATCATACCGGCCCTCCAACACCACAACATAACAATGAGAGCCAGCCAGAAGACTCAGCAGCCACTAGCTGCCAGAGGAGCCAGTCCGAAGACTCAAGGGTCTCTAGCTGCCGTAGCGGATAGTGAGAGAACGCAGCAGCCACCAGCCGCCAGCAGAGGCAGTCAGAAGACTCAAGCATCTCTAGCCACCGGAGAGGGCAGCCAGAAGAGCCAAGAGCAAAGCTTGTTGCAATCAAAAATAAAGATAGAGCGTTCAAACACTCAAAGAGGCCTACCAAAACAGGCATTCCAGAACACATAGTCAGTCATCTTCGGATTATCACCGCTATATCCGCCGCAGTGGGTCACAGGGAGCTGGAGCCTCTCTTGGGGGCATAGGGCGTGAGGCGGGGGACACTCCGGGCATGACGCCATTGCACCGCGGAGCCACACACAAAGACACACAACCATGCTCACACACACTCATTCCTACAGGCAATTTGGAACGGCCAATCAACCTGCAGCGCATGCTTTTGGAGGTGGGAGGAAGCCGTGAATACCATTTTGCTACATACTCTCCATAGCTGACTTACTTCTTTTGAGAGGGTAGGTTAAACAAGATGTCTACAGGGAGTCATGGTGTGCGTGAGATCCACTCATACCGCAGACCTTTTGCAGCTGGGAAAACATCTGGTTCTTGAACTCTCTTCCCATGTCGTGGTGAATTCTTACTGGGAAGCCAAAAGCGAGTGCAAAGTTATTAAAGACTTTTTCCACCACTGTTTTTGCTGACTTGTTTTTGGTGGTGTACGCCTGAGCAAAACGTGTAAAATGGTCCATTACCACTAAGATGTACTCATAACCATGTTTGCAGGTCTCAAGGTGTAAAAAGTCTATAGACACCAGTTCAAAAGGGTACGTAGTGGTGATAGAGGTCAATGGGGCTCTGGTGGGCTTGTTTGGTCTTCTCCACTTTAAACACTCACAAGCATGCATCACGAAATGCTCCACATCATTTTGCATATTTGGCAAATAAAATCTGTCTCTTACCAGTCCGACAGTTATTTCTGCACCAAGATGTCCCATTTCTTTGTGTAGTTCTCTGAAGACAGTGGCATGTTGTTCTTTGGGAAGCACAAGCTGATCTCTGCCATTGGCTCTCCTGTAGAGAACTCCATTGTCATTTACAAGCAGTCTGTTCCACTGTCTAAGAAGGATTCTTACATCAGGGGGTTCTGTTTTCAGAGCACGACCTGTAGGCAGATAGTCATTGATTTTGAAATGCAAGAAACGACCAATCACAATGTCCTTCTCCTGACTCAATCTGATTTCCTTTTGGTAGAACAATTTTCCCTTTGACAGTGGTGTGGGGTCTTGCACTAAGCTAATTGCAGCGTGATTGATGATAAAAAACATTTTGTCTTTGCAAAACTACACTTTCCACAGTAGCCCTGATTGAATCCTGTTTTACTTCTGCTGTGCACTGGGCTATGTACTGGTGTATGTAGAGGGGTAACTTGGACAAGCAGTCTGCATCTTCATTCTTTTTACCAGGTCGGTACCTGATTGTGAAGTTGAAGTCAGCCAATTCAGCTACCCAACGATGGCCTGTTGCATTGAATTTTGCTGTTGTCAGGACCTATGTTAGGGGGTTGTTGTCTGTGTAGACAACGAAATGTGGGGCATAGTATGGGTAGTCTCTGAAGCGTTCACAAATAGACCATTTTAGGGCCAAGAATTCCAACTTCCCGGAATGCATATGATAATTTTTTTCTCAGGAGGTGTTAATGTCCATGAGCCATATGCAATTACCTTCATCTTGCCCTCTTTTTGCTGATATAACACGGCTCCCAGGCCCTCTTGTGAAGCATCACAATGTAATATGAATGGCTCAGAAAAATCAGGAGAGCCCAGAATGGGGGGTTCTGTTTGGCACCCAATCAATTTGTTATGGGCATTTTGGTGACACTGATGACTGATAGGTGTGCTGGGTGGTTGGTGGTCGACCTTTTTGCTTCGTACTCACCCTCTTCCCTTTTGTTTTTGAAACAGATGGAGGAGTTCTATGCAGAGGCAGGGATAGCAGCTGGTAGAGTGGTTTTGCCACTTTGCAGAAATCAGGAATGTAGGCCCTGTAGTGGGAGAGGAAACCAAGGACTCTGCTTAACTCATCCACTGTAACTGGTGGTTTGTCCTTAAGAGCTTGGACCGGAGCTATCTCAGCTGGGTCCATGTTATTCCCCTCCGCTGATACCATTCGGCCAAGAAAGCATACTTTCTGCTTGAACACCTCACATTTCTGGGGACTACGCTTGTTTTTGGTATCTCTGCAAGACAGCGCGGACATGGTCCACATGGTTTTTGAATGAGGGTGAATGGACTAAGTTATAATCTAAGTATGGCTGACAGATTTCATCACAAAGCCACTTCAGACAGTCCTCCATACTTCTTTGGAACTCTGCTGGAGCTAAACTGAGGCCAAAGGGTATGTGATTCCATTGATACAATCCCCAAGGTGTGATAAGGGCTGTTAGGGCACGGCTCTCTGGGTCCAGGAACCCCTGGTGATATGCTTTACCTTGGTCGAGGATTGAAAACCAGGAGCTGCCATGCAGAGAGTCGAGCATGTCCTGGATCCTGGGAATCGGATGCCTATCTGGCACTGACTTTCTGTTGAGTTCCCTTTAGTCACAGCACAGCCTTAATTCACCTGACTTTTTCCGGACACAGACAATTGGGGAGGAGTAGGGTGACCTTGACTCCGAAATCCACCCACGGTTCAGGAGATCTTGGAGGTACTCCTTCACCTCCTGATGTAAGGGTTTTGGCACAGATATGTATGTTTTCCGGATAGGTGAGGTATCATGCAGTGTGATGTGCATGTTTAAGCTGGGGATACATCCTACATCCTTGTCGTCATAAGCAAAAGCATGACACTCCTCTCTTAACAACTGCCTTACAATCTGCTGCTGGTCCCCACTGAAATGGTCTAATTTCACCGGAGGATCCCAGTGAGGTTACTTGTGGCTCTGTTGCAGGTGGTTAGATACCTCATTTAGCTGGATAGGATGCTGTACAGTTTTATACTCAGTTGTCACTTTCTTTGGGGCCTTGTCGGGGGGCTCTGCTGTGATGGGGAACACCGCCTTGATTTATTCTAGGTGTCCTAGAATAGTGCTAGGTTTTAGCGTGACATCAAGCTTTGTATTGTTAGCCATTGAGACTGGGATGTACCTGGATCTTCCCTCTGTGATAGGGACCAGTCCTTCTTGCATAACAAGACCCTCCGGCAGCTGTGACGGGACATTTGGAACAAACAACAGGCTTTCTCCTGTAAACTGGGCCCGTACACGTGCACAAACAAATGTGGTAGTTATCTGTTCAGCACCCAGGCGTATTCCCCTCTTTCTTGCCTGCACTGTCTCCACACTGTAATTTTCATTTTCTGAAAATTGTACATTTTCGGCTGCTGCTTGCCCCATTTGCCCACTACTTCTTCAATCACAATAAATCCAATGATGGGTTGTTCTGCAACATTGGGGTCACTGGACATTAAGGTTGGAACTAAGAGTCTATTTTCAGGGCGTGTATCATAGTCTAGATAAAATTCTGTTTCAACCCACCCATCATATGGAATTTCACTCCCATTAGCAGCTAATGCTACCAGTGGATCTGTCCCCAAGAGCTCAGAGAGGGGCCGGACATTACTATGTGGGAGGTGTTGTTTTCGCCAGAGATTGTTGATGAGGCTTGCCTGAACTCCAGTGTCCCATAGAGCCTTCACTGGTATGTTGTCTAAGTGTTGACGAGCTCATAGGATGTAGTCCTAAAGGTAGGTCTACCCACTTTAATTAGCCATAACTCAGTTATGACTTGCTGGTTATCACCAAACTAACTTCGGCTTGTTATTTGCGGGCGGGACACTCATGGTTTGTCATAAAATTCATGCTTTGTATTGGTGTAACGTTACTGCACATTCGCACATTGGCGCAGCAATATTGAACAGGACCAGGTCTGAGTTAGCGCACCGCCATAGCAGGCCCGCAATGGCGGCGCGTGCGCGGTTCTGTTCGCTTCGGGCCGTCAGAACCACACAGTCACGGTGATGTAGATGGTAAGATTCAGTCGTACGTGATGTTTGTTTCAGTAAACATGAATTTACTGTCGACACCTGTGTTGCTTCCTATGTAATCATGTTGGTGGCTATAGAGAGTGAGCCTGCTGCTACCGTATAGCCACAAAGGCACCCCCGGCTGCCAGCCAAAGAGCGCAAAATTTAGTTTTGTGGAAGATGCAGTGGCAGCGAATATGTCGCGCTGGTGCCTCGGCGATAAAGTGTGTTTATGTTTGAAATTATTGCAGTGATAAATTTGTACTGTGTGAAAGCCCAAAGTTTAATGTGAGGATTAGCATTAGCCAGCTCAGTACTGCTGTGCCACTGCGCTGATAAGCACTTATGTTATTTTGTGTCATCTGCTGCTGCAGATGCCAGTCTTCTCTATTCATAAACAGTTATAAGGTTTGGTAATTAGCGTGACATCCACATGCAAACACAAGTGAACACAAAGTCATTGGATTACTTAAGGTAAGTTTGCAGTCCTACATTGAACAAAGTAAAGTGCTTTGGCTGTATACACAGTGAAGTGTGGTCTGAAGTGTATAAAATATTTGAACTTAAAAACTTCACAGAAAGTAATTTCAACAGTTACAGTAAGGGTGAAGGTCAGTTGATTATGTTGTAACTTCAGTTTCAAAAAGACGTTTTGTTAAAGCACCCTGAGAGTTCAGCAAAAATTGGAAATCCATAATAGCTTAAACTGCCTTTTAAACAGATAATTTGTCTTTCCGTCCATTTTATAATATAAATTTTAAATATATTTTAAAATGTATATCTAGGCTCTGAAGTATGAACTGATCTGAGAACTGCACCTTCAAGAGAAAATGTTCAAATGCTTTGAATATTCCTAGGTTGTTGTTGTTTTTTCGAATTCCCTGGAACAACTCAGCCCTTGCAGTTTTTCTTGTATTCTTCCTATACTTAATGATAGTTTCACATTTTAACATACATTTAAAAATAAATAAAATAAAATCAAAACAGGTTTGAGACGTTTAGATTAAATTAAACAAATAAAGTGCACATCTTCAAAATGTAGCCTTTTTAATATGAAATTACTTCTGTTTTAATGATTGGCCCCACAATTTTCTGTAGCACGTTTGGTAAAGCCCATCTCTATATTTTCCCAATGTTGCACATACAGTAATGTGGTGATGCAAAGACTGTGATTGCACGGTAACAAGGAGATCCGAACTTCTCAAGCACTAAAAACTGACTCATAGACATTATTGAAGGAGCCGTCCATATCCGTGTGCTTACTTCAGTTGCAAATGTAGCTTCAAGACTTGGAATGCCCTATTGAGCCATTTATCAAGAAATCACCCTGCCCAAAGAACAGTCACAAAAACTATATCAATGTTCATGTGCCAAAATTTTTGGTCACAATCAACTGTCCAAGGAAAGGGAATATTTTCAGCACACCTTTGAGCTTCTTAAAAATAAAGAGACTATCACATGTGTGTTCCAAAACTGTTCCAAATCATCTAACTACTTTGTCCTCCATCTACTTGGCTGCTTTAATCAAAAGTAATGATTTGCAGTGCTATGGGTATGAGAAAGTATTAAAACCTGTAATTGATGAAATTGTAATTTTGGAACAGAGCGGGATATTTGTCACAAAATTGGGCAGAACAGTAACAGGCACAGTTCAGTGTGTTGTTGCTGACAATCTTGGTGCACATAGTATTGCTGTATTTGTAGAAAATTTCACAGGGTCATATGTCTGTAGATTCTGCACTGCAGAAAGATCAGTTTCTTTCTAAAGAAGTTAGAAGTGGAGTATTTACTCTGATAACCAAAGACATTCATGCAAATCATTTAGGAATACTTGAGGAAAACAAACTTTCCAGTTATGGTGTGAAATCAAACTGTATTTTGTCAAAGCACCTCTCATATTTTGAGGTTACCACTGCATTTCCTCCAGACATTGTTCACGATCTTTTTGAAGGAATCGTTCCATTTGAACTTGCACTTTGCCTCAGTGTATTCATTTTTTTTAAAAAGTATTTCACATTATGTACATTGAATGAAATTATATCATCCATCAACTTTAAGTGGACTGACAAAACCAATCGACCTCATCCTGTGGCTCTCAGTTTTGGATCCAAAAAAACTGTTGGTGGGAACTGGAGTCTAATCATATTTTTGCCTTTTTTGATTGGCCGTAGAATTCCTTGTGAGGAGCCAGCTTGGCGTATCTTAACAGACCTGAAGGACATTGTTGACCTTGTTGTTTGTCCCATTCATACTGAGGACTCCATTGCATATCTTGACTTTAAGATTTCAGGGCACATAATTAGATTCAAAGAGGTTTTCCCAGACTGTGAACATAAACCAAAACACAATTTCTTGGAACATTACCCGCACTTGATTCGTCAGTTTGGTCCACTAGTCTCCCTGTGGACGATTCATTTTGAAGCAAAGCATAGCTTTTTTTTTTTTTTTGCGCAAGGTATTTTTATTAATTTTCCAAGTCATGAAAAGAGTTTGTACAATAATGCAAATTAGAAAGGAAAATAAATAAATAAAAAAGTCCCACCCACCCAACCGCCCCTTCCGCTTCCCTTCACATAAATGTCTCACAAATTCACGATAATAACACAACTCATGTGCAAGATAAAGGTGAGCCTATCTCAGATATACAGATACACATACATCATTAGCAAAAAAAAAAAAAAAAACAAACAACAAAAAAACAAAAACAGAAAACAAAAAAACCAACAACAACAGAAACAAAAAAGATAAATTTAAACAGATTACATTGGTATATTGTTACATAACAGCCACAGGATAGTAAAAGGTAAAATCTGGACATGTACATGCCAGGCATATAGAATTAAAAAAAAAGGAAAATTCAGATTATGGGAGGGTTTGTAAATCTTCAAATATTGTATAAAAGAACACCCCTGTTTAAAAAATGTACTTGTGTCCCCACGTAGCGTAAAGTGAATTTTTTCTAATAAAAAAAACCCAATGTCTTTCAACCAAACAGATACAAGAGGGGTTAGTGGCAATTTCCAATTAAGTAAAATTCTACGCCTAGCCAGTAGAGTGGTAAAAGCCATAGCATTTGCCTGGATGTTGCTAAGGAAGTGTATGGGTGGAACACCAAATATAGCTGTAATGGCATGGTTCAAGAGTGACTAAAATTTCTGAGAGGATTTAGAAGATGGAATTTGAGTAATGATTAAGTTTCGGGCAAGATATGAACATATGGGTCAAGTGGCAGGGAGTACCTCTGCATCTAACACAGATGTCTTCAGTGTCAGGATATATTGTAGATAGCCTTGAACTTGACAGATGTAATTTATGAACAATTTTAAATTGCATCAAAC
Source organism: Antennarius striatus (assembly GCF_040054535.1). NCBI lineage: Eukaryota > Metazoa > Chordata > Actinopteri > Lophiiformes > Antennariidae > Antennarius > Antennarius striatus. The sequence goes on along the minus strand of NC_090783.1, from coordinate 14,820,215 downwards.
TAGGGCTGCCACGATTAGTCGACTAGTCACGATTATGTCGACTATTAAAATCGTTGACAACTAATTTAACAGTCGACGCGTCATTTGTTTTTTTTTTATCTTTGTTTTTCTCTCAAAACTGCTGCAGCACCTCCACGGCCACGCCTGCCTTTCTGTCCTTGACACACCTGTGCAGTAGAGGTAATTGGGGCCAGCCATGATGTTACTGGAAGTTATACCAGAGGGGCTCTGGTGTCATGGCTACCCGGCGGCACCGGACCTCAAAAGTGTGGGAGCATTTTACGAAAACAAAAGAGAAAAGTGTGCAATGCAATATCTGCAAGACAGAATTTGCCTTCCACGGCAGCACAACTGCGATGCTCGAGCACCTGAAAAGGAAGCAGGTTGTGGCAACGATGAAGAGGGACCGTCGCCTCGGTAAGCTAACTAGGTAGTTAGCGGCTAATATTAGCGTAAACAGGGAGCTAACTTACTACTTACTCATATAGCTGTAAACGTTAACATTAGAGATGACGATTTGATTCATTAACCGCCCTTAGCACACATATTTCATGTGTTTTCTGTAACGCCACAACAGTGATGTGTTTGAATAGGAAATGTGGTAATGCTAATGTTTTCTAACGTTATGTTTCAGTGCTAAAAAAGTAGGTTCTACTTCAATGGACGGCTTTGTTACAAAGCCAGCTACATGCACACCTCAGCAAGCAAACATCCAGACTGAGTCCATGCTGAACATGCTGGTGACAGACAGCATCGGAGCGGATTTTCTCTGCAGCAGAGAACATCTGCTCTCCAAAGAGAGCAAGCCTTTCTCCAAGACATGTAGAAATGCTAACTTACCTGGCTATGAACAAGACCCTTGTGCAATTTGGGATTGCATAGAGTCAGAGGGTAGTAAAGTTGAATACAGTTGTGAGCACTGAGCACAAAATGCACTTCTGTTATATTTGAGTCAGTGAGACCAAAACTGTAATAATTCCTTAGTTACAGGTGCCTACCTCATTGTTGCTATGTTTGATGCCAAAGACAAATTAAGGAAAGAAAAAAACTAAAAAATAAACCTGAAGTATTTATTTTTGTGTTTTTTAGGCAAGTGCCTTTTCCTTATTTTACTCAGCTGTTTGCACTTTATGCTACGCAGTTAAACAATTGTTTGTTGCTACAAGCATATTTCATTAAAGGTTTAATGAACTACCATCTTAATTGTCTTTATTTTTAGTTAGCATATGCCTTGAACACTTAAAGCTGAAAAGTATTGATGGTTATATAAGAGCAGCTTCATACTGGTGCGATAAGCTGTATGTTTTACATTCAATTTACGTATGATCCGATTAGTCGACTAATCGAAAAAATAATTGGTGATTAGTCGACTATCAAAAAATCATTTGTGGCAGCCCCTCATCAAACTCAAATGAGCACATGATGAAGAGTTACGTATTGTGTTGATGGCTCTCTCCCAGAAGCCTTCCTTATAGAATTAAAAAATCCACACCCAACTCCTGTTCCCAGGCGATAGCGGTTTTAGAGCACTGCTCTGGATTAAATGATAGAAGATCCCGATAAATAAGTGTGTCTTTGGCAATTTATGTGAAGCAGATAGTTCTGTAAAACTACCAAAGACTCCACCTATGTATAAGTCATTAAAAGTCTGTATATTGTTTATCTCCCACAACTGGAATGCAATGCCTTGAAAAGAGGGTATGATTATGGGTTATTGGCATAAGCATTGAGAGAGAGACTAACTTAAAATGGCGCCTGAATTGGTACCAGATTTTCATAGAGTTACAGACAATTTGGTTGTCTAACCGAAATCTGGCTATATAAGGAATATGTTATTCTTAATGGAGCTTCTCCTCCCAGCCACATCAACTGTCATATAGCACATGATAGTGGACGAGGAGGTGGCGTGGCAGCCATTTACAACTCTAACTTAGCAATTAACCCAAAACTTGAGTCCTGCTACAGTACTTTTGAGAGCCTTAGCATGCATGTGCTACAATCCTCAAATAAACGAACTGATTCTATTGAATTTGTAATTGTATATCGTCCTCCTAGACCATATTTGTCTTTTTTGATAAAATTTTCTGAATTTCTATCTAATTTGGTAGCTACCAAAGATAAAGTTATAGTAATAGGAGATTTCAATGTTCATTTCGACAGTGTGAATGATAGTTTCTGCATTGGGTTCAAGTCTATCCTAGATTCTCTAGGCTTCTCAGTTAGTGGATGGTCCTACCCATAAACGCCATCACACCCTCGATCTTATTCTTACCCATGGTATAGATACAGGGCACTTGACTATTTTCCCACAAAATGACTTTTTGTCAGATCACTCCCTAGTTACTTTTGACTTTGCCCTAATTTACAATAACCCACAGAATAAAACCATCTTGACTAGAGCAATCACTGATTCAGTAATAACTAAATTAAAGAAAAAATCCCCTCAGCCTTGGAGTCAATATGCTCCCCTGACCCCTATTCCAGTACTAGCCAAAATATCGAATTTCTCACAGTGTGGCTAACATCCTAAAAACAATTCTTGATGGCATAGCCCTGTTAAAAAGAAAGATTAAAAAACAGGAAAGGTCAGCCTAATGGTTTAACTCATCAGTCCGCAACCTTAAACAACGCTCCCGCAGACTGGAGAGAATCTGGCGATCGACAAAAACTGATCTAACCTACCTGGAAAGACAGCTTTACGTCATATAAGAAGGCTCTCGGTAGAAATAGAAATACTTACTAATCTACTTTAATAGAGGACAATAAAAACAACCCTCGGTTTCTTTTCAGCACTGTACCCAGGCTGACTAAGAAACACAACAGTATCGAGCCTACCATTCCTTTAAATCTTGAATGTGATGACTTTCTTAGGTTTTTCCAAAGCAAAATTACAAATCTTAGAGATGAGATCCATTATGTGCTGCCAAACACAAACAAGACAGCAGAGGAATCGACTAATTCTGGCAATATCCTGGAGTGTTTTCAGCAAACGGAACTCTCCGATTTAAATTCCCAAATTTCCTCTGCTAAACCCACCACCTGTCTACTCGGCAAAATTCCAAGTACGCTCCTTGAAGAGGTTTTACCATGAATAAATAAACCTGTACTATCCATAATTAATCAATCCTTAATAATAGGTTATGTACCGCAATCTTTCAAAGTGGCTATGATCAAGCCCCTCCTTAAGAAACCAAACCTAGATGCTGGCATCCTCTCAAATTACAGGCTGGTCTCTAACCTGCCATTCCTATCTAAGATCCAAGAGAACGTAGTGGCCAAACAGTTAAATGCCTACGTGTTAGAGAACAATCTGTTGGAGGATTTTCAGTCAGGTTTTAGAACAAACTACAGTACGGAGACTGCACTGCTAAAAGACCTTTTAACAGCATCAGATAAAGGTCTTTTATCTGTTCTAGTCTTATTAGACCTGAGTGCAGCATTTGATACTGTTGACCATAATATTCTTTTAAGGAGATTGGAAGAGGAAGTTGGGATTAGAAACTCAGCACAAGATTGGTTTAGGTCATATCTATCCGACTGATTTCAGTTTGTCTATGTCAATAATAAATCTTCAGATTGAGGGTCTCTCACCTGTGAAGTACCTCAAGGATCCATTCTAGGACCAATTCTGTTTAATCTGTATACTGTATGTTTCCATTGCGAAATATTATAAGGAAACAAAACATTAATTTTCATTGTTATGCTGACGATATTCAATCATATTTATCAATTAAAACAAATTAATCTGATCAGCTAATTAAATTGGAAACCTGCCACAGGGATATTAAATCCTGGATGCTTTACAATTTCTTAATGTTGAACAATAACAAAACTGAAATTATTGTTATTGAGCCAAGCATCTTAGACATGATTTCTCTAACATTGCAATTCACTTAGATAGCATTTCTCTATCCTCCACCAATTAAGTCAAGAACTTTGGAGTGATTTTTGATCAAGATTTGTCCTTTGATTCTCATATCAAGTCCGTATCCCGGACAGCCTTCTTTCACTTGCGAAATATTTCTCAAGTTAAAAACTTCTTATCCTTTAAAGATGCAGAAAAAATAATTCATGCCTTTGTTACTTCTAGATTGGATTACTGCAATTCCTTATTATCGGGCTGTTCGGGCCCTCTATTAGGACTACACAGTTCAGAATGCAGCTGTCCGCTTATTGACTCGAACTGGGAAGAGAAAGCACATCTCTCCTGTCCTAGAGTCACTACATTGGCTCCCGATTAATTCCATCCATCCATCCATCCATCATCAACCGCTTATCTGGGGCCGGGTCGCGGGGGCAACAGTCTCAGCAGGGATGCCCAAACTTTCCTCTCCCCAGACACCTCCAGCTCCTCCGGGGGAAGCCCGAGGTCTGCCAATCCAGAGCTACTGTCCCTGACTGCCATGCAATGTTACAGAGACGTGTCAACCATAGTCCCTGCACAACCAGAGACTTGAGGTACTCAGGGCGAATCTCATCCACCCCCTGTACTTTTTTTTTTTGCCACCAAGGAGTTTGGCAACCACCTTGGTGACTTCAGCTTGGGTGATGAACGAGTCCGACTCGAAGACCTCAGCCTCTGCTTCCTCTGTGTAATACATGGCAGCGGGATTGAGGAGATCCTCGAAGTATTATTTCCACCGCCTGACAATATCGTCAGTCGAGGTCAGCAGCTCTCCGCCTCTACTGTAAACAGTGTTGGCTGTGCACCGCTTTCCCCTCCTGAGGTGCCGAATGGTTTCCCAGAATTTCTTTGAGGCTGACCGATAGTCTTCCTCCATGGCTTCTCCAAACTCCTCCCAGACCCAAGTTTTTGCCTCCGCGACTACTCAAGCCGCCGTACACCTGGCCTGTCTGTACCTGTCAGCTGCCTCCGGAGTCCTACAATTCAACAAGACTTAATAGGACTCCTTCAGCTTGATGGCATCCCTTATTTCCGGTGTCCACCACCGGGTTCGGGGGTTACCGCCGCGACAGGCACCAGAGACCTTGCGACCACAGCTCCGAGCAGCCGCTTTGACAATGGAGGCGGAGAACATGGTCCACTCTGACTCAATGTCCCCAGCCTCCTGCGGTATCTGGGAGAAGCTCTCCCGAAGGTGGGAGTTGAAGACCTCACTGACAGAGGGTTCTGCCAGACGTTCCCAGCAGACTCTCAAAACAGGTTTGGGGCTGCCAAGTCTGTCCGGCCTCCTGCTCGGCCAACGGATCCAACTCACCACCAGGTGGTGATAGGTTGACAGCTCTGCCCCTCTCTTCACCCGAGTGTCCAACACACGCGGTCAGAGGTCTGATGATACAACAACGAAGTCAATCATCGACCTCCAGTCTAGGGTGTCCTGGTGCCATGTGCACCTATGGACATCCCTGTGGCTGAACAAGGTGTTTTTTATGGACAAACTGTGACTAGCACAGAAGTCCAATAACAGAACACCACTTGTGTTCAGATCGGGGAGGCCGTTCATCCCAATCACCCCTTTCCAGGTCCCAACCACCCCTTTCCAGGTCTCCCGATTAATTATAGAATATGATTCACTGTAAGGCTCCATCTTACATTGAATAAATTCACTTCTGGCTCTCAACGGGAGCAGACGTCTTTCTTCTGTCTCCTGTTGTCTCTATCTCTCTAACTCATACCCAGACTGACTCTCACTTATTCTCTGCAAAATGACAAAACCAAAACGAAAATTGGAGGATACTAAAGACCAGATGGTCTCTATGAAAGAATTAAAGAGTGAGTTAAAGAGCAACTTTGATAAGTTAGGGAGTGACTTTGATAAAAAGTTGGAAGAAAAGCTCAAACCGGTGCTAGATGCCTTGGAAGAAATGAAGGACAAAATGAAGAAAATGCAGAAAGACATGGATGAAAAAGACGGAAAAATGTTGTCTTGGAAGAGGGACAACAAAGAATGGATGATTTGGAACAAAGCATTCGTATAAATGATGTGATTATCACTGGAATCAAAATCAAGCCGAGGAATTACAGAAATGCTATGGCTAGCGCTGACATCGAATCTCTGGAGCAACAAGTGAGTTCTCAACTGAGGGACCTGGAGATAACTATTGATCCGGACCAGATTGAGACATGTTACCCATTACCATCTGGGAGGTAGAAGACCACCTGCAGTGCTGATAAAATTCAATAATCGTAAACACAAGATTGCTCTTCCGAAACAAGGCTTCAAACTGAAAGGAAAAAATGTCTACATTAATGAGAATCTCAATAAAAAGAATGCTGATATCGCCAAAAAAGCTCGACAACTGAAGAAGAATGGACTGATCGACAACACCTGGACGAACAACTGCAGGATCTTTATCGAAACAAAGGGGCCTTCTCCGGACCAGATGAAAACAATGGTGATTAGGAGTGCAGAGGAGTTGGTGAAATATGAGCAATAAAGACGGACAAGAATTGTTACTACACCAAAGATCATTACAACAGAGTCACTTCAATATTGGGAGCCCTACAATTTTGGACACGTCAAGTATTTCATAGAACAGTCGAAAAAATCAACACCATTGATTTCAGAAACATGGACTTCTTCTTTTCCTTTCGGCTTTTCCCTTCAGGGGTCGCCACAACGAATCAATTGCCTCCATCTAACCCTGTCCTTTGCATCCTCTTACACCAACTACCTTCATGTCTTCCTTCATTACATCCATCTGACACTTTCCTCCATCCATTCCATCCTGCCTGTACACGCTTCTTCACCTCTTTTCCACATTCTCCATTGCTCTGGACCGTTGACCCTAAGTACTTAAAATCCTCCACCTTCTTGATCTCTTCTCCCTGTAACCTCACTCTTCCACTTGGGTCCCTCTCATTCACACACATGTACTCTGTCTTACTGCGGCTAACCTTCATTCCGCTCCTTTCCAGGACAAACCTCCACCTCTCTAGCTTCTCCTCCACCTGTTCCCTGCTCTCACTACAGATTACAATGTCATCTGCAAACATCATAGTCCATGGAGATTCCTGTCTAACCTCATCTGTCAGCCTGTCCATCACCATAGCAAACAAGAAGGGGCTCAGAGCTGATCCCTGATGCAGTCCCACCTCCACCTTGAACTCCTCTGTCACACCTACAGCACACCTCACCACTGTCTTACAGTCCTCATACATGTCCTGCACTGCTCTAACATACTTCTCTGCCACTCCAGACTTCCTCATACAATACCACAGTTCCTCTCTGGGCACCCTGTCATAAGCTTTCTCCAGATCTACAAAAACACAATGCAGCTCCGTTTGGCCTTCTCTGTACTTCTCTATCAACATCCTCAAAGCAAATACTGCATCTGTAGTACTCTTTTTTGGCATGAAACCATACTGCTGCTCACAAATGTTCACTTCTGCCCTTAGTCTAGCTTCCACCACTCTCTCCCATAACTTCATTGTATGGCTCATCAGCTTTATTCCTCTGTAGTTTCCACAACTCTGCACATCTCCCTTGTTGTTAAAAATGGGCACCAGCACACTTCTCCTCCATTCCTCAGGCATCTTCTCACTATCTAAGATCCTGTTGAACAACCCAGTCAGAAACTGTACTGCCACCTCTCCTAGACACTTCCATACCTCTACAGGTATATCATCAGGACCGACTGCCTTTCCACTCTTAATCCTCTTCAATGCCTTCCTTACTTCATCCTGACTAATCTTTGCTACATCCTGGTCCACAACAGTCACCTCTTCTAGTCTTTGTTCTCTCTCAGTTTCCACGTTCATAAACTCTTCAAAGTACTCTTTCCATCTTCCCATCACACTACTGGCACCTGTCAATAGACTTCCATCCTTATCCTTAATCACCCTAACCTGCTGCACGTCCTTCCCATCTCTATCTCTCTGTCTTGCCAACCGGTATAGATCAGTCTCTCCCTCCTTACTGTCCAACCTAGCATACAAGTCATCATAGGCTTCTTGTTTGGCCTTTGCTACCTCTACCTTTACCTTACGCTGCATCTCCCTGTACTCCTGTCTACTCTCCTCAGTCCTCTCAGCGTCCCACTTCCTCTTGGCTAACCTCTTTCTCTGTATACACTCCTGTACCTCCTCATTCCACCACCAAGTCTCCTTATCTACTTTCCTTCCAGATGACACACCAAGTACTCTCTTACCTGTCTCCCTGATCACATTAGCTGTAGTTGTCCAGTCATCTGGAAGCACCTCCTGACCACCCAGAGCCTGTCTTAACTCCTTCCTAAAAGTCATGCAACACTCTCCCTTTTTCAGCTTCCACCATTTCGTCTTCTGCTCTGCCTTTGTCCTCTTGATCTTCCTCACCACCAGAGTCATCCCACACACCACCATCCTATGCCGTTTGGCTACACTCTCTCCTACCACTACTTTGCAGTCACTGATCTCTTTCAGGTTACACCGTCTACACAAGATGTAGTCTACCTGTGTGCTCCTACCGCCACTCTTATAGGTCACTCTATGTCCCTGCCTCTTCTGGAAGAAACATGTCAGAAACATGGACTAATGAACAAAAAAACAAACAAAACAAAAACAAACAAAAAACAACATGTATTTGTGATAAGATGGGATAACATTAATTTGAGACTTTGAAGAGCATGTTGATATCTTTTGACAATATAATACCATGTGAAACTGTTCAAGTGTCTGTAACAAACTGGTTAATTCTTGTATAAACACTGCCTGCTGAAAGAGGTTAATATGATCATTATATTCTTGTGGAGAACACTGGCAAGGTCAACATCTAGTTTTGACTATCCATGATGTTAACAAACCTTGTGTTCCTAGGAAGAATGTAAACATGGTTATACTCTAGGGTAAAAGGCTAACATCTGGAAGTGGATAAGGGTATGAACGTCTGTCAAAATTCAATGTATGAGCTGGTTGAAGACTTTTAATGTCTGAGTTTGCTGATTACATATTCTAGTGACAGAGATGTTTTGTTGATAATTTAGGGGACGGGAATCTTACAAGCCAATGGCTTCTACCCGTCAACCCTTTTTTTTTTCTTTTCGGATGTTGCTGATGATGTGTCAACACTGATGAAAGTGAAATATGTTGTAATAACATGTCTGGAAAGAAGAAAAATGAACTAAATAAATAAATAAATATCTTATTGAAGTGTATCACCCACCCAGGGTCCTTCAATCCAAGGATGCAGGATTTCTGGTGACCCGTCTTGTTTTTAAGAGTAGAACAGGAGGCAGAAGCTTCAGCTATCTGGCCCCTTTAGCCTGGAACGATCTCCCAGCCTCAGTCCGGGGGGCAGACACCCTTAGCTTATTTAAGAGTAAACTAAAAACCCTACTCTTTGATAGAGCTTTCAATTAAAATAACACACACACCACTAGATATGCTGCTACAGGCCTAGGCTGATGAGGGTATTTTTTTCCGTCTCTCCCGTTAAAGGAAGATACGCTGGAGCTTCTGTCACTTCTTTCTTTGTCTTTCTATGCTCCTAGAAATTATTATTATTGTCAAATTACACTCTTTGTCTGCACAATACTGACGCTGTCTTTGTGCCTCTATTCCACGGTTAGAGAACGCAGATGGAAGACAGGATATCAAAAGGCCTGGAAAACTCACCCCCAATTTAGCGACAGTGCACTGTGGACATTAAACTAAGACTGGCCTATCTGCCTCTCTCTCCCTCTCTCTCCCTCTCTCTCTCTCTCTCTCTCTCTCTCTCTCTCTCTCTCTCTCTCTCTCTCTCCTCTTTGTCTTGACCTATCTCTTTCCCCAGTGTATTTCTCTTTCCCAAACAACAGGTCAAGGCGGATGACCGTCCTCCAGAGGCTGGGTCCTACCCGGAGTTTCTTCCTAATTGAGGGAGTTTTTCCCCGCCACTGTCACTTATGCTTGCTCTGGAGGGCATTGTTGACTTTCTATCTGTAAAGCGCTTTGAAATGTCTTCAGATGTGATTAAGGGCTATATAAATAAAAGTTGATTGATTGTTGTGCGGCGACAGCACTACACACCGCGCCACCGTGATGCCATTTTCTACTTATTTTCAGGGTTAATTTCTAGTTGTTGAAATGGCTTAAAATTGGTTTAAAAATTAAGTATTTGATTTTGGGGTATATTATTTAATCGTGGTTTTGGGTTACATTTTTCTGAATTTCTGTTTATGTTTGTATTGGAAGGTTATTCACCTCTGTGGAATAACGACTTTCAAATAAAAGAAAGAAAAGAAAGTGGATTCCTGGTCATTGGGTGAATTCCAGTCCAATCTTCTGAAACAAGTGCCCTTTCAAGTGTGAGAAACTGCAGTCTCAAAAGAGTGATAAGCACTTGACACACATCTACCATGTACTGAAGAAGTGCTTTTTAGATCAGGGCTTCCACTCAAGAGGGCCAAACATATTTATTTTACATCATTCATTCATCCATCTTCATACCGTTTTATCCGATGTCGTGGGGAGCTGGAGCCTATCCCAGCTGACTATGGGCGAGAGGCAGTGGAAACTCCTGGCGCAATGCTAGTGCACCGCGGAGCCACACAGACACAGACAAACATGCACGCACACACTCACACACTAAGGGCAATTTGGGACCAGCCAATTAACCTGAAGCGCATGTTTTTGGAGGTGGGAGAAAGCCAGAGAACCCGGAAAGAAGTCACGCAGACACGGGGAGAACATGCAAAGAGTGTGCAGAGTGGGACTCAAACCCAGAACCGCCTTTCTGTGCGGCAACAGCGCTACACACTGCAGCAATGTGCCGCCCTGATTCCACATCCCTGAGTCTCAAAACTTAATTTTGTTATAAAACATACATATGCCTGCAAACTACAGTCTGACATATACCTTTTTGTTTGTTTGTTTTTTCGAGAGTTTTAAGAATTATTTTCTAAATACTAGTAAATATTTTCATTACAAAAATATTAATATGGATGTAGTTTTGACAAGTTGTGTTTTTCATGGCAAGACCTATAATGATAAGCGCAATCCATAAATAGTGTACCAGTTTCCACACTGTAATGATCTTTCAGGTGAGAAAAACTGCCTTGGAAGTCCAAAGCTCAGCTCTGAACTTAAAAAAAAAAAAAAAGGGTTATCTTTGCTCACCAGATACACATATAAAAGTCAAAATTGATCCACCTCCTCTCAGATCCTAAGAACTGCATACAACATCATCTAATGCTACAAATACAACTACAAGCTACAACTGCATATTGCTGTTTACAGGTCTATCCAGTTTACATTATTTGAAAAATGTGAATTACATTTATTCAATCTTTCTTTTAATAGGGGTGTCATATTATATTAATCTGGAACTGGAGTCCGTCTCCCCAGAAAGTTTTCTTCAACATCACTACTTATGTGTTTTGTGGTAATGAGTCCCAGGAAATATATTTTATAATTTCTTACCCTACATGGAAAGGTCTTAGGGGAAAAATCTTGATACCTTGTATGCATACGCATGGCATCCAGCTTAGAGGACTGCATGTTTCATATATTGTTTTGCTGGAAAATTCCAAATGTTGATGCAACTTTTGAAGCTGCAAAGTTGGGCTGCACCCATAAAATCAATCTCTCAGAGTCCATGATTTAAAATTTTGCTAATGATTGTGTCCTCCATATCTTCAGCTGTATATCTTTCTCTTATTCCTCTAGAAAAAAAAAACCTCAATCTCCTTTGATCTATTATAACAAAAAACAAACGGTGCAAAAGAATATCTTAAAAGGCAATACAATATACAAGAATTTAGTAAAATCAATAAAATGCAACAAACTTCTTTAGCATTGAAACAGTGATTCATCTAAAAGAGAACCATGAACCATCAAAGATAAAATGTCTACTTTGTAAAGTCAAAAGTCAAAGTCAGCTTTATGGTCAAATGTACCATATATGCACGACATACAGCACAGATGAAATTGCAGTCCTCTCTGACCCACGGTAAACAGGCAGTACAACAGGCAGTACAACACAGACAGTACAGCACGAAGTATTAGACGAAACACAAGGGATGGTAAACATATTTATACACTCCTTAATCCCGTAGGGGAAATGACGTGTGCGTAGTCACTGAGTTGATGGGGGGATAGAGAGATAGGTAGTCAGGTGCTGGGGAGAGAGCAGGGCAATGTGAGGGTAGAGTTCAAGGCTATGGCAGGGGGCAGAGCAGGGAGGGAGTTGAGCCTCCTGACCGCCTGGTGAAAGAAACTGTCCTTGAGCCTGCTGGTTCTGGCCCGCAGACTCTGCAGTCTCCTACCTGAAAGCAGCATGCTGAAAAGGCTGTGAGAGGGGTGGGTGGGATCACCTGCAATGCTGATGGCTTCGCGGGTGAGGCGGGTGTTGCAAATGTCTATGAGGGAAGGGAGAGAGACACCAGTGATCTTTTCAGGTGCTCTCACGATGCGCTGCAGGGTCTTACGGCAGGAACGGTGCAGGCACCGTACCACACGATGATGCAGCTAGTTAAGATGCTCTCAATGGTGCCTCTGTAGAAGGTGAGCATGATGGGGGGTTGGGCTCTCGCGCTCCTCAGTTTGCGGAGGATGTTGTAATGTTCTCTACTGTTAGTGTTTTATAGGTCAGTATGTTCAGAGTAACAGTGTTACTTCCCACTGTTTTATGAAAGGGTTGCTCATTAATCATCAACTTTTGTAACATGTATGATGTGTTTTGTTGGTGCGAGTGGGATTTGCAAAGGCAGTTTCATTATTGACAAAGCTTTATTAGCAATTGAAAAAAAGAAAAAGAAACAATCATGGCATATCTGATTCAGTTTGCCACAATGGCACACAAACACATACACCCACAGACAGACAGACACACAGAGAGAGAGAGACAGAGACAGAGAGAGAGACAGAGAGAGAGAGACAGAGAGAGAGAGAGACAGATAGAGAGAAAGAGACAGATATAGAGAGAGTGAGACAGAGAGAGAGAGTTATCAAATTCAGTGTGGAATAAATTTTGGTTTTGGATGCTGAGCAGAGAATAACATTAGCATACTTCACTCAGCTGGTGTCTTTGAATTGTCAACACAGCCTCTATCTATTATGGGTCTTACCTATTTACACACACACACACACACACACACACACACACACACACACACACACACACACACACACGGAACCGTGATATGTTTTTCTGTCTGTCTTTACATGTCCATGCATTTCTGTGTGTGTGTGTGTGTGTGTGTGTGTGTGTGTGTGTGTGTGTGTGTATGTGTGGGTATGTATAATTCCCTCTGCCTCATGTGCACTTCTCAAATTTGGCTCTTCTTTATTGTATAAAATTTAATTGATATAAATTTTACCTGTTCCAGCATGAAAATATTGGTTTTGTTGTGCAATTTAGTTTTAATAGTCTTTTACAACTATGGTAAAAGATATATAAAATGTACGAAGAAAATTCATAATACATAAATACATGTGCAGGCAGCTGTGTTATCGCTATCTGTCATATTCTTTTGTTTGTGTGTGTACGAGTACAATGACAGTACATACATGGCAATCACTAAAATTGCCAGAGCAATTCAACAAGTGCTACCAGAGGGCAGTGGATGTGCAACTTCTATTAGCCATTTGGTCCCTCAATGGCCAAAGTCAGATTTGTCCCTGCATTCTCTGTAGACATTCAAACATATTTTCAACACCATTTCTGATGTTCATGGACAGGATCTCCAAATGCAGTCAAGGCAAGGAGAGTTTCATGTTCGGGAAGGTCAGAATTGCATCTCTGCTCTTTGCTAATGATGTGGTACACTTGGCTTCATAGGTCCTCGTTCTTCAGCATGCACTGGAACAGTTTTCAGCCAAGTGTGAAGCAGCTGTCATGAGGGTCAGCACATCCAATTCTGAAGGCATGTTTCTCTGATGTGAATCGTGGGCTTCCCCCTCAGGAATGCAGATGAGTTACTGTATCAAGAAAGGAGTATATGTATCTTGGGTTTTTGTTTGTAAGTTGAGCAATGTGAAAACAGGGTGTTATATTGGCCTGTCATGATTGAGAGCTGAACTTTAAAGCATAGCTTTTAATTTACCAGTCAATCTACAGTATATTCTTACTTCAACTCTCACTGCTGGTCTCAGGGTAGAAAAAAAAAAGAGATTGTGATTGTGGAGATGAGAGTTTTCTCTAATCTGAAGGCCTCCAAGGGTCACCCTTGTTTTTGGTTCTCTAACCATGTACAACTAAACTCACAAGAGGGTTTCCAAATCTCATTCAGCCTGGCAATGCCTCTAGAAACCTCCAAGACTTGGAGAGCGCTGTTGAAAATAGGAATATCTAGAACCCACGATTAGTCTGCTACCTCTGCAAACAGTGCCTTGAGCAAGAACATGGATACCGCTTCTCGTAATTATATTGAACTACCACTAAAATGCTGAAAAAAAAATCATGAACCATAGCAAAATTTAAAAAGTCAGCTTTTATGCCCACATCCTGTATTTGAAAACAGAACACAACAATGAATTTACTGTAGGATGAATCTGTAGACTACTGATAAATATTGACTTCACATTACAGCCACAATTTGTTGTTGTCAATTGTAACAGACAGCATACCTTTAGCCATGCTATTCAATGTTTTTTATGGGGTTGAGAGGATGGGGGGAGGGCAAGCCCTTAAAGCACACCTGTGATTGAAGTTGCATTGCCAAAACACTTCACACAATCATCAAAGATGCACTGTCTCACTTTTCATTACACTGTAAGTAAATGCATTCAAATTCGACTGTTACTAAATTCCATGAACTCTCCTCAGTTAGGGTACAGCACACGAACACACACAACAGCTTCAAACACAGTCAAAACAGAACAATGGACCAAAGATTTTGCATTTTATGCTCCAGCCACGTTTAAATTTATAGGAAACTATTTCTAACTATCAGAAAAGTTTAGAAAAAACAGGATTATGACAAAAAATGTACCCAGTCAACCTGATTTTTGGCCTCATTACTGTTTTACTGTAAGGAGATTAAGAAATATAATGTCTGAATGGTATTTTGGAAGTAAGTCATGTTGGTGTAAACTACAAATACGCTTGCAACACTTCCAGAGCGTCAGCTGCCTCTCGCCTATAGTCAGCTGGAAAAGGCTCCAAACAACCTGTGACCCACAAAACCAGAAGAAGAGGCTGTAGACAAGATGATTACTTTTGTCTACAAGGAAATGGATGGATGGATAAATGTTGGTGGAAGAAGAATCTTTGTTTTGTTCTTACATAGCAGCCTGGAATTTTGTGAATCTGCGTTTTTCTTTTTAGCCTAAATGTTATAGTTTAAATACTAGTTTAAATGTAACTGCAAGAAGGCACAAGCCAGTGTCTTATTGTGCCGGTCCCAAGCCCGTATAAATACAGAGGGTTGTGTCAGGAAGGGGATCCGGCGTAAAACTTTTGCCAAACCAAACATGCGAATCAATTCTATAACTTCCAGACCGGATCGGTCGAGGACCGGGTTAACAACGATCGCCATAGGTGCTGTTCACCTACAGGGTGAAGGTGGAAATTGTTGGTGGAAGAAGGAGAGGAGGAAAGTGTTTTTGTGGGAAGAGAGAACGCCAAGAGTATAGGACTGAGAGTAGAGACGTTGAATGTTGGAACTATGACATTAAAAGGTAGAGTTGGTTGACATGATGCAGAGGAGGAAGGTAGACGTACTGTGAGTCCAGGAGACCAGATGGAAAGGTAGCAAGCCTATACGTTTAGGAGCAGGGATCAAGTTGTTCTATCATGGTGTAGCTAGGAAGAGAAATGGAGTAGCAGTTATCTTGAAGGAGGAGTTTGTTAGGAATGTCCTGAAGGTAAAAAGAGTGTCAGACAGAGTGATGAGTCTGAAGCTGAACATTGAAGGTGTGATGTTCAGTGTTGTCAGTGGGTATGCTCCACAGGTAGGATGTGAGCTGGAAGAGAAGGAGAAATTCCGACTGGACTTTGATGAATTGATGCAGAGTATACATAGAGGTGAGAGTTGTCATTGGTGCAGACTTCAATGGACATGTTGGTACAGGAAATAGAGGTGATGAGGAGGTGATGGGCAGGTTTGGTATTCATAAGCGGAATGCAGAAGGACAGATGGTGGTTGACTTTGCAAAAAGGATGGAAATGGCTATAGTGAATACTTTCTTCCAGACGAGGCAGGAACATAGGGTGACATATAAGAGTGGAGGTAGGAGCACACAGGTAGACTACATCTTGTGTAGATGGTGCAATCTGAAGGAGATCAGTGACTGCAAAGCAGTGGTAGGTGGGAGTGTAGCCAAACAGCATAGGATGGTGGTGTGCAGGATAATTCTGGTGGTGAGGAAGATGAAGAGGCCAAAGGCAGAGCAGAAGACGAAATGGTGGAAGCTAAAAAAGGGAGAGTGTTGCATGACTTTTAGGAAGGAGTTAAGACAGGCTCTGGGTGGTCAGGAGGTGCTTCCAGATGACTGGACAACTACGGCTAATGTGATCAGGGAGAAAGATAGGAGAGTACTTGGAGTGTCATCTGGAAGGAAAGTAGATAAGGAGACTTGGAGATGGAAAGAGGAGGTACAGGAGTGTATAGAGAGAAAGAGGTTAGCCAAGAAGAAGTGGGAGGAGAGGACTGAGGAGAGTAGACATGAGTATAGGGAGAGACAGCATAAGGTGAAAGTAGAGGTAGCAAAGGCCAAACAAGTGGCTTATGATGACCTGCATGCTAGGTTGGACAATAAGGAGGGGTAGACTAATCTATACAGGTTGGTAAAACAGAGAGACAGAGATGGGAAGGAAGGGCTACACAGGACCTGTTTGCTACAAACCTCCTAAATAACAAAACTGCATGGATAACTAACGTTAGAACAACTACTGCTCTTTTGATGTCAGTATTATAACATGTATGTAAAGTTTTTGTTCAAATATCAATTATTTTCCACATTATTAATTTACATAGCAATAAAAATCAGAAAACATGTTTAAACATGAAACAATATGTTTCTTTGCTCAAAACAACTTTTTTGTCTGAACAAGAATAAATTATTTCAGAACATTTAACATTTTGTGCAATATTTTTGATGAATATTGCTGCAGTTTAAACAATGAAAAAAATTGTCTCTGATTGGTCAGCTCATTTACTATGAAGGGGGGAGGCCCGGCACTGCATGCTACTGAAGAGATTTAGACATTATACACATGTTATTTGCTAATGCTATTTGCTATTTTTGCTAGCTTCACAGTAGTCAACTTTAATCACACTCTCATTTAATCTTTGCAGACAGTTGAACCCTATCCCAGTACACACAGAGCTCACAGAACTCATCTAATCTTTTTCACCCTCTTTTCTCACCCTTGAAGTCTGTATACATTTGAACAATCATACACACACAGCGCAGACACCCTCCGATGACCCTGGCGTGTGTTCCATGTATGCCATGTGGAAGCCTTGGATTCAGTCCTGTGCACCCTACCTGCCTCCTATCGATCCACTACATTGCACACAGTTTTATGATAGGGACCACGATGAAACATATGAAGATAGGTTCAGATCACACATAGATGATAGTTGGCAGTTACATTCCGAGCACATTTACATCTCAACTGAAGGTGTTGTGGCACATACGATTTTAACACCCGAACAAAACATGTTGTTTGAAATAGGAAGCACGTCAGTTCCCCACATTTCATTGGTGGTGTCTTCAGGGCATGAGCCGAGGGAACTGGGACCCATGGTCAAACACTTAGTTAGTCTTACTGATTGGCAGGATTCACAAATTCCACAAGTTCAATTCTCACCATCAACTAAATCATACAGAATTTTAGGTTTCAAGACTGATACAGCGACATTGCAACATCATCTCATTTCACGCGAAAATGGCAGAGACTTAACAGATCAAGAGGATAGTCAGGTAATGTTAGATTCTATCCCTGACGGGATTTGGTCTACAGGTCCATTTGATGTCGGCAATTGTAAAGATAACCCTGATGTTGTACTAAACATTTTTGATGCACAAGTTGTTTGCAGAAAACAGTACCCATGGCCGGAAGCAGCAAACGAGGAGATGGAGAGTACACTATGTGGACTGTGGGATACTGGTGTTCTGGAAGAATCGGGCTCACCTTGGTCAACCCCAATGAGGCCAGTTCAAAAAGCAGATGGAGTAAGTATTCGAATGGCACATGATTTGAGAGTCATAAATGATGTAACGATAACTCCAGTTCTACCTGTACCTGATCCACATAGGGTATTGACATCACTCTCACCTAAATTCAAATGGTTCACAGTTGTGGATTTGGCAAATGCTTTCTTTTGTTTACCTCTGCATCCAGATTCCAGAAAATACTTTGCATTTTGGTATCATGGAGTCAATTTACAATACACTAGACTCCCCCAAGGATTTAAGACAAGCGTGCTCTGTCGACCGCCAAAGCTGCCTATTTCTCCAGATTAATAAACAAAAATAAACACAATCCTCGATTTATGTTTCTCGATTTCAATCATACACACACACACACACACACACACACACACACACACACACACACACACAAACCTACACACCCCCACACATCCAAGGTAACAGTTCCATTTATGGAAGTCTTCACACTTATGGGGTGATCAGGATTTAGGCAGGATTGTTTACAGGATGAGACCGGAGACGGAAACTACTTCGAGAAAATGCGGCCGGAAACCTGTCACAATCGGATTTGTCCAGAAGACACCTCATCCCCTCATGCATATTCTTAATCTGAATTGTTTAAATTTGACCGGGCCAAGAATTTGCTCTTCTTCAGCTGCGTCTGATGTAAGACCTGTGTAGCACCAGCAGTCAGGGACTGTGGTAGAGCCCGGATATCTGTATTAGACTTGTTGTCAGGAATAAACTTTTTAAACTTATGACGATTGGCTGAGTCTCCTACTTTACCTCAATAACAAGAACCCACGGAATAAAGAAGCTTTGAAAAGACTTTGCTTCACTGCTCACCAGTGCATTATAATCTGGTGAATAATTTGACACTGCAATTCTCAGTGAATCCTGTGAATGTCACCAAGTCACCATATTCAGCTGACAGCTAGTCCAGTAGCATCTTAAACACTCTGTGTTGTTTAGCCTTGGAACAGATGCTGTTTATGATCTTCACGACCAGAGCCATCATGTGATCAAAGCCGGTCACTTTCGCACAAATCGCTTGCTGATGAACGATGCAGTGGTAGTGCAGAAATTTTGAGAAGTCTGGATCAGTTTTGCATTGTGCAATAAAACCCGCATGCCGGCCTGTTATGGCCAGTGCCCCGTCTGTTGTTACTGGTGCCAACTTCTGTACTGGAACCTTTTCCTCCACAAAGAAGTTTGGACCGCCGTTAATATGTCAACTCCATGCGTTGTTGTCTTCATTGGCAGAAGTGTTAGCAGTTCTTTTGTAGAAAAGTCGTCAAAAGTCATTTGGATATATATTATCAACTGGGCCGTGCCGTTGCTGTCTACCGACTCTTTACATCGGTCACCAAACCACGTGCAGGAAGCGAGATCCCGGTCCAGCTGCTCTATTAAATTCGTAAAGATGTCACTCGTCTAGCCTTCGTACTTGCTCCAAGCTGGACATCGGATATGCAGAGATGACATCAGGACCATGTTTCTTATCTTTAAATAATGTGTTAGCTACAAGCATCACAGCTTCTTTGAAAACCTCACCATCCGAAAAAGATTTATTGTTCTTTATCAAAAATGTGCAGCTCTAAACGAAGCTTCAATCCGGGGATTTTTTCACCGGCTTTGTGAAAACAGTCTGTTGTTTACCCGAAGCTGCCTTTAGCTTCGGGTACATGTAGGGAAGTGTCACATTGCTCCATATTGTGCCGCTTTGACGTCGCCACACTCGTCCCGCAAATGAGACACACGCAGGTTTCTTTCACAGTTGTAAAAAAGAACTCCTTCCATTTATTGTGAAAGTAATAAGATTTTCTTTTTTCTGCCATGTTTTTGGGTCAGAAACTGCGTTAAGCGTCCATCTGCACTGTGCCCGCTAGCTTACTATCCACTAGCACTGGTTTATTCAAATGCACACTACTGACCTTTGAACCAGAGCAGGTCAGAGGTGACCTAAACTTCTCTAAAGTTCATGTACAAATAACTTTTATACAATTTCCTCCGGGATTAATAAAGTATCTATCTATCTATCTATCTATCTATCTATCTATCTATCTATCTATCTATCTATCTATCTATCTATCTATCTATCTATCTATCTATCTATCTATCTATCATATTTTTAGGATATTGTCATTTTCAAATCTAAATAAATGCAAGTGCGATTTAAAAAGAATAGCAACAGAATAAAATTAAATTTTAGTCGTAGTGAGTAGTGACATAGGTTCTATTTATAGATCACCCTGCGGGTGACTTATGTGGTCTTTGCGGGTGACCTGGTGCCCGCAGGCACCGTATTGGTGACCCCTGGTCTAGAGACAGTGTCACTGAGGAAAAGACAGGAGCCAGAGCTGGAGGTAGCAGAGATGAAGATGCTGAGGTTCTTTCTGGGAGTGACGAGGAAGGATGGTATCAGAAATGAGTACATCAGAGGGACAGCACATGTTAGAGGTTTTGGAGATAAAGTCAGCGAGGCCAGACTGAGATGGTTTGGACATGTCCAGAGGAGAGATAGTGAATATATTGGTAGAAGGATGCTGAGTTTTGAACTGCCAGGCAGGAGGCCTAGAGGAAGACCAATGAGGAGGTTTATGGATGTAGTGAAAGAGGACATGAAGGTAGTTGGTGTGAGAGAAGAGGATGCAGAAGACAGGGTTAGATGAAGGCAATTGATTCGCTGTGGCGACCCCTGAAGAGAAAATCCAAAAGGAAAAGAAGAAGACTACACAAAGATATGCAGTATGTGACAAAGGAGGAAAATAACTG
The DNA here is from genome assembly GCF_040054535.1 of Antennarius striatus. Taxonomy (NCBI): domain Eukaryota; kingdom Metazoa; phylum Chordata; class Actinopteri; order Lophiiformes; family Antennariidae; genus Antennarius; species Antennarius striatus. The sequence goes on along the minus strand of NC_090783.1, from coordinate 14,799,418 downwards.
CATTGCATATTTACTACATATGAATTCAAAACTGATTCTTCTGGACAAGAGTCAAAGATACACAAATCTTGTAGATTAATTTGGGTTTGCCATTGAATATTTCAATATCTAGCTACAGAAATTGTTACAGAGATGCATCATAGAAGCTTTTCACGAATATTTTGAATCCCAAATATCCTTGTCATGTTAAAACAGGTGGTCCTCAAGATACAAACATTTGACTTACAAACATTTGGAGATACAAACAACTGCGAGCCAGCATATCCAAATACTGCAGTTCCCCTTTCTGGGGCAGCATCTCCAACACTCATGTCCCCATTTTGTTCTTTTTCTTGTCTCTGTGACCAAATGAGGACATCAGGCTTCATACCTTGGATACTCTACTGTTTATCATGGCTAATTAAGCATGAGGCAAGTGTTGATATCAATAGTGGCGATGATGACCTACAATAACTTTTTCCTTCTTCTCCTCTTCATTTACCCTAATGGTAAGTTACATGCTACAGAATCGTACAGTGGATTCAAATTTAATAAATAACAACTTACAAACAACTCAGCTAAAGAATAACCTCTCTGAACCAATTATGTTCATAGGCTGAGGGCTACCTGTACTACAATCGCACTGACAACTCTCAACATGCTTTATTATTAAGGCTATTTTATCCCCCGTTCACTTGCGCAAGCACACACACACACGCACACATGTACACACCCACAAATGCATACACATCTTGTAATCCAAATTTCAGATATTTTTGCAGCAAAAAAAAAATAATTATAATATTTTATAGAGTATTTTGTTCTTTAATTTATTTCAAGCCATTTTGTAAATGTAGCGTTTCTTATTATCATCACAAGGCTTTTAATCAGCTATGAGAAAACATTAAAACAGTATTATTTGTTTTCATTTCTTAACAAATACCAATATTTACTTTATTTTATGAGCCATTGTTAAAAGTGTCAAGAACTAGCCATATAAACTGACTTATAGGTTAATGTATGTCTAACTTTGTATTCTCATAAATGAACTCACTTTGAATAATTAAATTATAATTATTTAATTACACAATATATATTAATCAGCAAATTTAAACCAATATGAGAACACCAATGGAAACATGAAATTATGTGAATGAGTTTAACATTTTATTTTTGCAAAATAAAAATAATATGTTAAATTAATATTTGAGTTCTTGTAATGTAATTTTTTTTTTAAAAATGACAAAAATAATTTTGTCCAATAAAAATATCCTTCCAGTAAAGTTTTGAAGTATTCTCTGAGGCTGGTGTTTATTTTCAGCCAGAGGTCTTACAGGATGTTTGCTTGCCTGCTGGGAGTCTTGCAATGGATCTACTGTGGTATTGCTATACAACTACATTTATGTGGATGGTGACTGTTCAACAAACATATAAACTAACGTATTTTTAAAGATGACTGAACTTTCTAAAAACAAACAACTATTAAAAAAAAATGTTTGTTTAAATTAGTATTTCCAAGGTGTCTAAGGTACTGCCATTGTAAAGCACACTGTGCTTAATGTCAAGATAAGAAATTGTATTTGTAAATGTATTTGGTGTCAAAATAAATTGTGCGAGCATGACATTTATCTTATTTATGAGAAAGCAAAAATAGAAAAAAACACTACCACTTAAGCACAGCCATTCCAGTGAATACTAGAATACTGCACAGATGAGAAATGCCTCTCTAATATGACAGATGTATTACCAGTAATGATCCACCAGACAAATGATGCTACAGCCAATTCAATTTAACATCTACATTAGCTGTGTGATGAGATTTAAAAGATCCATTCACATTTATATCCACCACGTACACACAGATGGCAACTATACACATACGATCTTGTGTGTGTGTGTGTGTTTTAGACAGAACAGTGTTGAACACATGAACACCCCCCCCCCCCTTTCTATTGCACATGCTGTTTTGAACCCCATGTAGCTGAACACAGCACAGTAGATAATAGACGCAGAAGGCCTGGAGATTATTTGACAACTGTACCAGCATGAGCTTCTCATCCGCATGTTGAAAATGTATGTCACATTTAGCAAGCCAAGCACAATTACATAAAGAAAATTAATAACGTGACTACAGCATGAAAACCTGCATTCAACAATGGGCAGAATTGTACTGTATATTGCAGAGCATCAACAAAAAGGGAAAGTTTCACCAAATGAAGCTACAAGTTAGTCTATAAGATGGAATATAATGTGCTCAAAGAGATCACTTGTTCAGAAAAATGCCAGGGATGAAATGCTGCCACATAACAGCACAAGTGGCCTTCAAAGTTCAGGCATTATCTGCTGCTCAATAAACATCCAATACACCACACAAGACAAACAAGTGCGAATTAAAGGTCAGGAGGAGGTACAAGGCCAACCGTGGCCCATTGCTAACCCTGCAAAATAAAGCCAATCAGAAAAAATGTCCTTAGTTTTTGCTGACTGTGCCTTTTTCTAAAGCAATGCAATATAAATAGTTTTGCTAAAGCAACATAAGTGAAGTGCACAGAGCTGAGTTAATATGCAGAATTTATAATTATGGTTTCTGTTCTATTCTACTAAAGTAAAAAATATAGCATTAGCAAATGATAATCATAAGTTTTCATTTTATGACTGATCGTTTCCCTTTCTCATTGGGCTGAAGAAGTTTCCTAAGCAGGATCAGAATATCAATCACCTTTTCAGATGTTGACTCTGTAACATGTAGAAGGCTGGGAACAACGGAAAAAAAAGAAGGCAACGTTGATAAAGATAGGCAAGATGGCACAGTAAGTAGAGGTGGGAAGGGGAAGAATTTGGCTTCCCTGAACAGATTTGGAAAGGTGAAACAAAAATAAATAACAAAATAATAACAAAAAATAAAAATAAAATTGAAAAAGGACAAGTTAATTGACGCAGACAATTTCTCTGGATGTCTGTGCTCTGTTTGGGTATAATGAGCATAGTGTGCTGCTGATGCACTCATGGAGTCCCTCAAGAGGCAAAAGCGTGGCTGCGAAAAAACAACAGAGAGGAAGAAGTTGTTAAGAACTGAATAACACATGCATATGTAGGCAGGCCTACACAAGGACACTCACAGAAACACAAACACACACACACACATTATGATACATGCCCATGCAAACCAGTGGGCTGAAAGTGTCACAGTGAGAGAAGGTTCCATTGAATGCCAAGTTGTGGATTGGCAAAAAACTGATTGCATGTTTTGCGTGCGCGCGCACACACACACACACACACACACACAAACACACACACACACACACACACACACACACACACACACACACACACACACACACACACACACACACACACATACACAGAAGGATCCACAAATCCCCAGCAGCTACTGTACCTTTCTCCCCTTGTTATCACCCTACCCTTTTAAGCAGTTTTAGCACTCGGAAATTACGTTTATTATGTTATGACATTCATAATAAAGCAGAAAATTCACGTTATTTCTCCTGAACAAAAATATAGAAAGGCTTTCGGTATTGCCATGTTGGGGGCAGGATACAGTACTAATGTAATAATAGAACTCTTCTAAAAGACCATGCATCCATGCTATAATGACATTGTCACGGGTTTGGACCCAAAATGCAGGACACCGGTGGAGGGATTGTTATCCATATTTTAATCAAAACAAAACAAACAGCAAGGAAACACTAGAAATGCAGAAGTGCAAAAACAACCTGGCAACAAACCAAAAGAATAAACCGGTTTATAAAGTCTCAGGCTAATCAGTCCAATCGTGTCCAGGTGTGGAGACGAGGCTCCGTCTACACGTTCGGCCTCTCCTCCTGCCACACCCCAGCACAGAAGAACACCAAACCATAACAGTACCCCCCCTAAAGGACAGCCCCCTAGGTGCCAGAAAAACTCCCAGTGAAGGTCACTCCCATCCAAGTCGGCGCCGACTTGGATGCCGACTGGGGCGCCGGCTGGGGCGCCAACTCGGGAGCAGGCTGGGGCAAAGACTCCGGAACAGGCCGGGCCTCAGATTCAGGAACAGGCCGGGCCTCGGTTTCAGGAACCGGCTGGGGCTCGGACTCCGGAACAGGCCGGGCCTCGGTTTCAGAAACCGGCCTCGGACTCAGGAACAAGCTCAGGAAAAGACTCAGGAGCAGGCGTGGAAGCCGACACTGGAACCGGCTCTGGGACAGGCAAAAAAACAACCTGGCAACAAACCAAAAGAATAAACAGCCACCGGGGCAGCAGTGGCTCAGTGGTAGAGCAGATGTCTTGCAGACAGATCGCCCCAGCCATCGGTGGGGCGATGCCAGGACATCACCGGAGTGTGAGCTGATGGTGGGAGGTGTCAGCTCACCTCCCAGCCACTGCCAAGGCGCCCTTGAGCAAGGCGCCTACAAGCTGCTCAATTGGGGCAAGTTTCAGAAGCCCGTCACTCTGCCTCCAGATGTGTGTAGTTTGATGTGTGTACTAAGTGCATGCTTACAGGTTAACACTGACTGTTAACTAACACAAAAACATGTATACACCTGAGTGACAATGTAATTTCCCTGCAGGGATTAATAAAGTATACATCTTCTTCTTCTAAACCGGGAACAGGTTTAGCCTCATGGTTAATCAGCCCAGTTGGATCCAGGTGTGGAGATGAGCAACAGATTTTGGAGACGAGGCTCCGCCCACAAGTCCGGCCTCTCCTCCTGCCACACCCTAGCACAGCAGAACACCAACACCAAACCGTGACAGATGTTGTTGTAAACTATTACAATTACAACCTTTGAAAATAATGAAGTAACCTTTGAGGAATTACTTCATTAGATGTAGTTACATTAGGCTGTAAAACTTTTAACGGAATTTCCAGTGTGAAGTCCAACCCCCTCATGAAAAACGTTTCAGATACCTCAGATACATTTCCTGAATAGAAAACAGGGTTTTCTATTCAGGAAACCCTGTTCACTGAAAGTGAGCCAGTTAAGTGAGTTTACCCTCATAAAAATGTCCTTTCGTTGCGAGGTGGGAAGAGTAACAGAGACAGCAAATGAATTAAAGGGGAAGACAGTTTGTTTTCCAAGAGGTGATGAAACACTCAGCAGGTAGCAGAGTGGAAAAATGGAAAATAAGCAGTTTGCAGTTTTTCATGCAGCTGACGAGCCTTCTGCTTGGAAAGAGTTTGTGTTGCTGTTGCCATGAATACATATGCAGCCACAAACTTATAGTTCCATAATTCCTGGTTTGACATTTGGAAAGAAATCTGGTTTCAGTAGATGCAGTCACGTAACTTTACTTCATTCAAATATACACACTTCTTCTTTTATTCTCTAGCCTCACTGACAGCTTGTCAGCTAAGGTTCAGTGGTCATGGAAATAACAGATCTGTGTGAATAGAGTAATACTGCAGATCAGTCCATCTCGTGATATCCTCCACATGTCTCTTTCCCATATCACCTTCAAGAATGAACTCATCTTTCTTGTGTGCATATTTGTGTTTAGGAACGACAAACTGATCCCTGTGAGAATTGGATCACCCAAATGAGGATCTATCTATCTATCTATCTATCTATCTATCTATCTATCTATCTATCTATCTATCTATCTATCAAAATTTTTTGGAAATACAAATTATTTAGATGGTATTCTGAATGTAACAAAAACATGTTTCAACAATGTTGGGTAACACTTTATAATGAGTACACACTATTAAGCATTAGTTAAGCATTAATAAATATTGCATTCATCATTTATAACGCATGAATACTCATTATTATGTAGTTTATAAACGGAGCTATAAATGTGTTACTCATCATTTAGAAGGTCAGTAGTTATGGATTAGTAAACACTGAATTCATCATTTATAAAACACGATTCTGACGTAAATACTCATTAGCATGTGGTTTATTAATCACAGTTATAAATGTTTTACTCTTCATTAATAAGCTCATCTACATAAAAGATTAATTGAGCTTTTCTAAATTAAGTATTACATCACTTACCCACCAGTTAGTTAGGATTTCTCAGTTGTTTGTAGGATCATTTAGAAAACCTATGTAAATAATGAACAATATATTTAGATGTTCATGTCCGCATGCTCTTACATGCCCACTATTCAGACATGTACTAATGGTTAGTGAGTGTGTTAGTAGACGCTTTATAAAATCTGAACCAATTATGTTCATAGGTTCATAGTTATTAATGAAGGAATTCATGAATTCAGGCTGTTACAAAGCACTTACTACTCGTTAATAAAGCATTTTGTGTGAGCTCATCTAAAGTGGAGATTATCTATGCCTAAAGTATTTAAAAATGAGATTTTAAGGCTGGCAATGCCTCAAAACTTGCAGAAGTTCCAGACCAAGGAGAGACAAAACACAGGGACATAGAACTTATTGCATTGATATTTATTGAAACTTCCCAACATTGTAACTGTACAATTGAAAAATAGGATAAATAAAAACTAGGCTGAATAAAAACTTGGCTAAATAGCTGCAACAGCAAAAACTTTCACAAGGATACGCACAGTACAGTGCCAGTACTGTTTTTGTGTATTAAACTTGATTTCACCAATGGTCTGCCCAGTGTTTGATCCAAAATGATTTAGATTACAGTTTAATGTTAATCATAGGCTATCACTTACTACATAAATTGCATTTGATTTGCATTGCCTATACTGTAGGCTACATCCCAAAATTATCGAAGCAAACCTGCAAATATATAAGTCAAATAAACACATAACTGCAAATTATCTATCTGCAAATTTATCTAATTACATTTTTCTCACCAAGCATATAGATCTCCATAATTTGTCCTCTTTTTCAGTTTCATGTTGTGATGGCATGTTCTGCATTTGACTTTTCTTTTTAGCAGTTTTCTCTTCTGAAGCCACTTTATCAGCTTCAGGGCGTTTCTTTTCGAGGTCTCGTCATTAATAAGCTTCTTCCGTCGGGTAAATCCGCTCATTGTTTTCTGCATGTCAAAAAGAAAAGCATTAAACACATCCTGCTGGAGATGGACGTAGACTGAGTTTTCAATCCCGCTCTCAGCACGTCATCAACGTGATGACGTGAGACGTCAACGCTTTACTTACGAGTGTGGCAGTCAGACTGGAGAGATGGAGACCAAGGGTTCTGAATTGAACCGACGAGTCCGCCAGACGCAGGCTCAAAAGAACGTCGGTGCGGAGACGGATGTATGAGAGTCCACGGTCGTCAGTGGAACTAGTGGTGGTGAGTACCATATGTGTTTGTTTGCTGGCTCACATGGATGATAGCAGCTAACGGCGTTAGCTCTCGCTTCCCGCCTGAAGTTACTACCGCGAGATGTATAATGTGTATTATAGGAGAGAAACAGTATCTCAGGACCCTGACTGGTACATCATGACTGTAGCATCTTGCTTGTTTTTGTTTTGTTTTTTCGTGCACGTCCAACTTAACTTAGTTAATCAAGCTCACCTGGCAGATCTCTCTCTCATTCTCAATTCAATTCAACTCAATAAGCTTTATTGGCATAACTGTAGATTACAGCGAAAACAACAACAACGGAGCTATCTCACCACAGACGCATTTCATTTCATCCTCTGTCCAAGTGTAACTGCTGTGTACCCGTCCCGCCAAGAATCCACACATACACGGGCTGGTTAGATGATGTGGTTTTACTTAGGGTAGCCTGCAATGAGTGGTCAACAACAGACACATACAATGTGGTAAGCACCTCCACTGTTATGGCGTCGGAGCTGGGTGCCGGACAGAACTGACGCCAGTACAGGTAGTCGTCGACTTACGACCGCGATTGGTCCCGACAGATTGGTCGTAATTCGACTTGGTCGTAAATCGACTCTTAAGTAAAAATTAAATCCAGCAGCGCTGGTTCTTGGCTGGGGGTCGTCCGGATCGTCAGCTGGGGCAGCGCGTGGGTTGGTGGGAGCGGGAGAAGATCTTTTCATAATCATTGTGAGCTTTGTCTGAATTGTTCGTTTCTTTTTCTCCTCATAAATTTCACGATATGGACGGAAAGCGTCGTTTGCCATCCGTTCAATCCTTGCAAATGTTTCTATGTTCTATGTCCATTTCTTCAAAGTGTACACAGAGTTTATTTAACAGGGAAAAGCCTTCTGACAAGCCTTTGGTGGTGAACATTTTTTCTGTTTCCTCCTCTTCTTTCTCTGCTTCTCTTCTCTCTTCTTCTTCCACTCTTTCTTCTTCCAGCGTGATCAGTTCTTACAGCACGATCATTCGTAAGTTCTCCAAGGGGAGTTTTTTTGCCAGTTTCACTATTTTCTCCCGAATCTGATCAAGTTCTTCGTCACTTTCAAATCCAGCAGAAGAGTTCACGTAACGCTTGACAGTTTTTCCATACGCCATTCATACATTTCTCCGTCACAGTCTCCTAAGCATCCCAGCCCATCAGTAGTGGGCTGGGCTATTGATCTCACAGTGTGACTGAACAGCGTGTGTGCCCACGTTGCCCGGACATTGTGGTCTTAAAGTCGGTCGGTCGTAAGTTGCATAGGTCATAAGTCGACGACTACCTGTATATGACATATTAATATTTTTACAATTACCTTAACTGCATATAAAATGTCTTAATGTAATGAATTTTAACAAGTGATCGTATAGTGGTGAATGTTTTTTTTACAATTAATTGCATACAACATGTTTTAACTTATTTTAACCAACATCATCCTTTTTTTAATATATTTTATGAATTAGAAAAATGAAATAGAAAATATAAACGTACAATCCAAGACTCAATATAAAATAAATAAAGAAGTAGCGTAATGGCACTCTTTAGAGGTAGCCAACAGATAATACAGGCTCCGCCTAAAAAGGCGGGCAGCGCAACACATGTACGTCTTGAATATTAAACGTCACGCATAGTGCAACATTTACCTGCAATGAGTGGTCAACAACAGACACATACAATGTGGTAAGCACCTCCACTGTTATGGCGTCTATATAGGGGGAAATAATATTGACTTCAATACAAAATATACCATGCTAACGTGAGCAACAACAAAACGATACAAAATGTAAATGCACAGAGATACCATGGCAAGTGCTGTTACTTCTCTGTTAATCTTATAACAAATCTCACGTTAGCTTTTGTGTAATTTGTATATTTTGCGGAGCACAACATCCGACTATCTTACCAGAGCAGGGTGCTGGGCAGAACTGACACCAGACATCTGCTTCCGATCTGTTTTATATAGACTCCAGTAGAGGGCGCTATTGAACCTATCAAAAGCAGGGTGAACTATATGCATACTTTAGCAGGAATTTCACAAAAATAAAGTATTTCTTATACACGTTACACAAGGACTGATGTTTCCGATGTCTCTCGCTCTGTTCCGTTGATATCGCTCCACAACTCGAAACAGGCGGGTGTCAGACGGCGGTCTGGCATCGCGAGTTACGTCACAGACAGTCAAAACCGATCTGGGTGTTTGGAGCTGTTCAGACTGAAACACATCTGTCCAAATGCGATTTGAAACTACCTCCCAAAGGTGGTTTCGATCCGGTTTGCAAAAATCAGATTTCATGTGATTTGTGACTGTTAAGACTTCAAAAGAACTATCCGGTTCCAATCTGGATTGGCTAAAAATCGGATTTTGCATGGCAGTCTGAAGGCGGCCTTTGTGTGTGTGCATGCGTGAGTGTGTGTGCATGTTTTAAAGTGTGCAAATACCAATACCTTTTTCTCTTTATTTTTTACCTTTTTCATTGTTAATAATAATAATTTCTTTGTTGTCTAAATTGCAGTCCAAAATCTTGATCAGGCCGTGTCCCGGTACAAAAAAAATCTTCGGCTGTTTAATCGAGGAAGGACAATGTCTGCTGCGTTTGGGCGTGTTAGAGTTGTCACTGCTCCAATTGCAGAGCTGTTCATTGCTGCCCTCAGCAAATACAAAGAACTCCTTAAAGCTACAACAGTCAGGTGAAACTCAATTGAGGATGATCCAGGAATAGTGAACACAGTTAAAGCTGCTTCCCCTGAAAAGAAAGCCAGCTATAATGCTAGATTAACACTGATGTTTGAAAGATGGAAGACAAAAAAGTTCATTGTTGAATTGTGACACTGAAATATTTTCTGACTTGATTTTTTGATAACAAAAGATGTTATTTTTTTGATAAAGAAATATTTTATTTAATATTTCTTTTTTTTTCCAGGGAAACATTGTATTTGTTGTAACACTTCTACTGTTGGTGTTGGCAAGTTTTTATTCAGCCAAGATTATCCTATTTTTCAATTGTACAATGTTGGGAAGTTGCAATAAATGGTGGCGAGGTCAGCACATGGTTGAATGGATTTAATTTAATTTAATGTTATACTGTTTATATTTTTTAAAATTTTATACTGTTTTATATTTTTATTTAATTTTATACTGTTTATATTTTAATATTATACTGTTTATATTTTAATTTTATACTGTTTATATTTTAGTTATACTTTAGTATATAAGTCCTGTTAGTGCTGCATGTGTTAGTGTAGTGTATGTCCTGTGATGTCATTGTTTTTTTTTCTTTTTGTCCTGGTGTTTATCCAGTATTATTCGTGATGTAATGCCTGAGCAGTGGATATATGCAATTTCCTCTGGGATTAATAAAGTATCTATCTATCTATCTATCTATCTATCTATCTAAATATCAGTGCAATAAGTTCTATGTCCCTGTGTTTTGTCTCTCCTTGGTCTGGAACTTCTGCAAGTTTTGAGGCATTGCCAGCCTTAAAATCTCATTTGTAAATACTTTATAAGGCATAGATAATCTCCACTTTAGATGAGCTCACACAAAATGCTCAATTAACGAGTAGTAAGTACTTTGTAACAGCCTGAATTCATGAATTCCTTCATTAATAACTGTTTATAAGCCATCCATTGGAAATATTGGTGAGATTTTATAAAGCATCTACTAACACACTCACTAACCATTAGTACATGTCTGAATAGCGGGCATGTAAGAGCATGCAGACATGAACATCTAAATATATTGTTCATTATTTACATAGGTTTTCTAAATGATCCTACAAACAACTGAGAAATCCTAACTAACTGGTGGGTAAGTGATGTAATACTTAATTTAGAAATGCTGAATTCATCATTTATATAGATGAGCTTATTAATGAAGAGTAAAAAATGTATATCTGTGATTAATAAACCACATGCAAATGAATACGTCAGAATCGTGTTTTATAAATGATGAATTCAGTGTTTACTAATCCATAACTACTGTGCTTCTAAATGATGAGTAAAACATTTATAGCTGTGTTTATAAACAACATACTAATGAGTATTCATGCGTTATAAATGATGAATTCAATATTTATTAATGCTTAATAGTGTGTACTCATTATAAAGTGTTACCCAATGTTGCTTGAACATCCTGCATGTGATGGTCAGCCAGAGATGGGCCTTTCTGTTCAGAGTTCTCATTTTCACATTGGGGTTGTGAGGTCAAAGATGTTGTATCCAGAATCTGAGAGAAGTGGAAAATGTGAATGTCAGCCCCAAATGCTATTTTACTTTTTCTTTATACATTTTCAGTTGTTTGTTTTGTATATTATTAAATTCGACATTTTTATATTGTCATTTATATGGGGAATTTTCATTGTTTCCTTTATAACACAACTGTGTTAGTTCATAAAGTAAATAATTCTAAATGGTTTTCATGTGCATATAATATATCCAATATATAAAGTGAAATTTACACACATACACACATATACAGTGACTGAACCTTTCATGTAAATGTTTCTTTTTTTAATGTAGTAGAGTACCAATACTATGGCGGCACAATATGATTCAACAAATTTTGATCAAGTACTAAAATGTACTTCAAAGAATAATTTATAGACAGATGTGCTTTATTTCAAATTTACATGAGGAAGACAATCCCCTGTGCCGCTCTTCAAATTTGCTTTATATTTTTGCGGTACATTATTCACTAACAGAAATGGGGTCTATAAAACCCACACATAAATATTTATCAGAATAAACTACTAAAATTGCTGTTTTATATGCTAGTGATATTGAAATGATACAGCTTTTATTACCTCGACTGCTGTGCTCTTAAAATAAACAGTTCTGTGCTACGCAGCAGTAATACTTCCCTGCACAGCCACCAACATTACACTGTCTTTGACGTGCAGAAATACTTTTCAGTAATGCTGTTCCCCACTCACTGTAAAAACTATAATAAAAAAAGAAAAACATATCCTAGAAGCAATACTAGTATTGATGAGTAATATTAAAAACGAAAACATTTTTGAGACTGTTGGCTGTTGCTATTTAGAATTAAAAATAAGTATAATATGAATAATAACGATAGTAATAAAAGTGAAAGTATTATATTCACCACACAGTAAAATAACAAATAGGCAAGGATATAAGCATGTAGTAATGCAACAACTACTTTGGCAGAATCCAATATTATAATTACATTATAAAAGCAACAAAGTGAGTGACAGTGAATGGTTCTACACTGTCAGCTTTATGTACCGTCTATGGGTGCTTTCCATTCTGCAGTGACTCATTGTCCAACCACCACCTTGTATATTTTTATCTGAGTCCATCAGCAAAGGTATTTTCTATATACAACCCAATGTCCAACATGTTTGCTTCAAATCTGTTATGTTGATTGAACGTGCAAAAATTTTCTTAGCTTTATTTTCTCTCCAAAAATGTGGGAGACTCATCTCAGGCATTTTGTAATGGCACAATAAGAAGCTGCCATGGTAACACCATAACTAATGGGAACCTGGATGTAACATAATGACATGTAAATGGGACTGGAAAACCGTGGATATCTTTTCAGCTTTCAACAAAGTAGCACATGCAGTTTAATTTCATGACCATGGGCTACAGTTGGGTGAGAGTTTAACACATTTTCTGTCTATTCCTCCACATTTCTCTGGGGGTATATTGTTCTTTTTAGGCTGTTAACACTAAATACTGGCCCTTCATGTGTCACTTACTGTCTAATTAATTACTCTAAATCTAGTCAAATATCAAGTATGAGTTGACTTCTTTCTCACAAGATCAATGTATCTAAATTTTTCTTGCTAATATTTAGTTTTTATAAATATGATTATGTGTTACCTAGAGACAAGAGTAAACATCAGTCATAAAAGTATTAATAAAGGTTTTTCCAAACAAAGTTATTGTGGTTTCTTTGTAAGTAAGAATTAAAAAATGACCCAGCCCATAAATAATATTTTGTACAGGTCAGTTTCAATGCTATTAATACTATTAACTTCATTTTTGCTGTTATGTTGCTTATGATGATAGAAATAACTATTCCAACAAACTAACGTACAGCTGGTGATGAATACATTTTGAATGAACTTGATAGTAGTTTGACAATATTTATTTTTCTCGTGGATTTAAGTTGCTTAGAATTTAAGTGAATAAAAATCACATTTAAAAATTTTTTTTCATATAAACTTCATATCTACAAACTTTATTAGCCATTAAAGGACATGAGTGACGCAAAGGATTTAGACATGGGCTCAAACCAAACAGTGCAAAATATTTACTCAGTAATTCAAATTGTTTTGTCATAATCAGAAATTCAAAGTTTGTTCAAAACCAAAAACTCTCAACAGAGTTTGTTTATTTATTTGTCAGTTCAAGTAATAGAGAAATAAATTAAAAAAAATAGACAAGTAAAAGAAAATCTTTGGGCTGATACCAACCAGCGATCCATTTCATAAGAGCAGTCCACCTATTAAAAAATGTTAAAGTTCATTTTTAATACACATTTGGAGTTCAACCAATCTTACCAGACGTTGACCAATACAGGTAGTGTTCAACCTACGAACACAATGGCTTTCGAGAGGCTGTAAGCTGAATTGTTTGTATTTTGTTATTTATTCAGTTTTAATCTATCATTTCCATTTCATTTAAATGTCATTACGACTCTAAATAAGAAAGAATAATTATTTCCAGACTTACCAGAAACAATAACAGAACATGAAAACAACACGTAAAAGAAATAGAATGCAGGTATACCTCGGGTTACATCATTCCGGATAATATGTCAGTTTAAAAAAAAAAAAATCAAGTTTACGTCATTTCACTTGGTTCAAAATCTGCCTGCCACAAATATTGGAATTGTAAAATCACTAGAAAATATTTTAAAGAATTGTGTTACTGTAAAATAAATAAGAAAAAAAAATACATAATGTTATCATATTAAAGTGTCACTCATTCAATTGATTCAAATCTAGATCTTTTAAAGCATGGTAAACTTTTGCTCTTTATAATTTAATCCTTAAGGAGAAGAAGAAGACACTTCCACTAACACTCAACCTGTTTTTAAGCACATCCAATAACACCCAGAGTTAGGTGTTGATGTTGATGATCTACATATTTATTCAAGTCGAATGTTTGTATCGAATGCAAGAAGGTCAGGGGTTCAAACCCCATCATTTCCAATGTGGCCTTTCTGTGAAGAGTTTGCATGTTCTCTCCGTATCTGAATGGGTTTTCTCCGGGTTCTCCGGTTTCCCCCCATTATCAGGAAAAACATGCATCTGAGGAATATGAGGTCATGTTGGCCTGTAGTGGCGGCGCACCCAGGGTGCAGCGGCTCTAGGCCGACTTCCATCTGCCCTTTCAATTTCATTGTACCATCCCTGTATAATGACAAATAAAGCTCTTTGTTTGCTTTGTTTGTTGTTTAAGAACTACCTGTATTTATGTTTTCTCAGTCGAAATAAACCTTAGTTTCCATTACTTTATCTCTATCCTGTCAGATAACCTTTCTTCCTACCACATCACTGATAATCTTACTGATCACCATATACTGTCCAAACAGCAGAATTTTTTTTTGGTAGGCAGTCTGTGGAGAAATGCCCTGGACTGTCATTATGAAATTTGTCTAATGGAAGTGGTGTGTGTGTGTGTGTGTGTGTGTGTGTGTGTGTGTGTGTGTGTGTGTGTGTGTGTGTGTGTGTGTGTGTGTGTGTGTGTGTGTGTGTGTGTGTGTGTGTGTGTGTGTGCGTGTGTGTGTGCGTGTGTGTGTGTGTGTGTTTGTGCGTGCGTGCGTGTGTGTGTGTACGTGCATGCGTGTGTGTGTGGGGGGGGGGTACAAACTGTATTTTTGTGTGTATGTATGAATGTGTGCATAGCTTCCAGTCCCAGTCACCATGAATCATTGATTTAAATGATCCTTGCATGCTAATTCCCGCTGTTTCTTTTCCATGCTGTTATTTTAAAAGTCAGCACAACAGTCGTTAACAGCAGAGAACAGCTTAAAACTTTACCCATCTGACTCCTGAATGAACCCAGCACAGCATGCCATGAAACATGACCCTGTGTGGATGTGTTTGTATGAGTGTCCATGTATGTGTGTGTGTGTGTGTGTGTGTGTGTGTGTGTCCATGCATGTGTGTGAAAGTGTGAGTGAGCTTCCTAATCCAGGATTTATTGGCCATTAGTACAGCCTGAAAGTCATTACAGTTCATTTTGCTGCCGGCTTGACGTTTTATTAGGACAAATACTGGCTTTTTGGATATGTGCATGTGTGTATTACGTGTATTTGTGCCCGAGTGTTTATGGGTAGGTTTGCGTGTGAGTGTGTGTGAGTGATATTTTATCAAGAAAAATTTCCCCATAAAGATTGAGGCCTTGATTTTGGTGGGCATGAGGAAGACTTAAAGCCTCTAGAAAAGAGAGATGGATTTTAGAGGGATTGACATACACATAAAGATAAAAATATAGGATTGGCATGAAGCACAAAAGATGATGATCATTAAAAAGAATGGAGGGATAGACAGTTTGGGTAATAAATATTGAAAAAGAGAAGCTGAAGACTTTGGAGGAAAAAAAGTCAAGAAAAATGACATGCAAATGATGGAATGATTGATTGCAGGGAGATAATAACAATAGTGTTAATTTCATTCTCACATTTTGTACTGAAGCTTGCAAAAGTTATTGTGTTTTATTTAGAAACATTGATGACGTATCACAACAAGCACGTAATTGCTGGTGTTACAACTGATGTATTTGTTATTTTTAACTCCAGTACCATTGGCTAAATATCAGATGTTCTTTCACCATTCTGTATTTGCATGGAGTTTAGGTGAAGGTTCTAATTTATCCAGGTCATGGCTACAGCTTCGAATAACATGGAGTTTAGGTTAAAAAGAGGAGTGGTGTGATCATTGCTAGAGCTAAATTAGAGGTAGAACAAAGTGAATGTAAGTGTAGAAGTGAAACTGTAAAGTACAGTAAAGCTGGTCTATGGTAATTAATGCAGTACAGTGCGCCTTCGTGCATTTGCGCATCAAAGTTTGCGACCTCACCTCATCGCAGACTTTTGGTAGGCAGTCACGTGATACCAGATGAAGATCCAGATGAATGTAGTACAGTGTTATGTGCCAACAAACGACAGCGACGACGCACATAAGGACATCTTCTACAACAGAGTTCAAAGCATCCTGGAACAGCTTAAAACAACAGACATCAACATACTCATGGGTGACTTCAATGCAAAAATCGGAGGAGACAACACGGGGTATGAAGAGGTGATGGGAAAGTGAGGACTAGGAGAGATGAGTAACAATGGAGAGAGGTTCCTGGGCACCCGTACCCTTAGCAACCAAATTATCGGAGGAAGTGTCTTTCCCCACAAGAGGATACATAAAGCAACCTGGGTTTCGCCGGAGGGAGTGACGGAGAATCAGATTGACCACGTCTGTATAAACAGGAAATTCAGAAGATCACTGCAGGATGTGTGAACAAGGAGGGGAGCTGATGTAGCATCAGATCACCACCTTGTAGTTGCCACACTAATGCTGAAGCTGAAAAAACACTGGACACAAATAACATCAACATGAAAGAAGTATAACATCTGCCTCTTGAAAGACACCAAGAAAAGGTTGGAGTACACACTGACCCTCAAGAACAGATTTCAGACCCTACAAGACCTGAACAGTGAGGACACACCAGATAGACACACCAGAAAGATAAAAGAGGCTATAACATCAACCTGCCAGGAAGTACTCGGACCAATGAAGAGCCAACAGAAGGAATGGATATCACCAAAAACAATGCTAAAGGTTCCTGGAGAGGAGACAGAAGAAATCCAATATCAACAACTACAAAACACGGGCAGGTAAGGCAAAGGCCCAGAAAGAGTACACAGAGATCAGCAAACAGGTGAAGAAATGTGCCAGAAAAGACAAGAGAGACTGCATTGACAGCCTGGCAAAAGAAGCTGAAAAGGCAGCTGCGAAAGGAAATATGGCAGAGCTGTACAAAACCACCAAGAAACTGTCAGGAAAGAGCAGCCAATCAGAGTGACCAGTGAAAGTTAAGGAGGGAAATACAAGCAAAGAACCACAACAACAGGAAATATGGGCATCTTACTTTGAAGAGTTGCTAAACCGACCTACACCACCAAACCCACCAGAGATAGAAGCAGCAGAGACAAACCTTCCCATCAACTGTGGAATCCCATCTAAGATGGAAATCAAGAAGGCCATTGCTCAACTAAAAAATGGAAAGGCGACAGGACCGGACAACATCCCAGCAGAGGCACTGAGGGCAGACATAGATGCTTCTGTAGAGATGTTACACCCACTGTTCAGGGAGATCTGAGAGAAGGGGGAAATTCCAAAAGACTGGAAGGAAGGCTACCTGGTCAAGCCCCCCAAAAAAGGAGACCTCAGTCATTGCCCTAACTACAGGGGAATCATGCTGCTATCAGCGCCGGGGAAGATCTTCAACAGGATTCTGCTGGAGCGAATAAAGAGTGCTGTAGACCCACTGCTAAGACACCATCAAGAAGGCTTCCGGAAGAATAGATCCTGTGTGGATCAAATTACAACTCTCCGTACTATAGTTGAGCAAGCAGTTGAATGGAACTCTCCAATCTACATAAACTTCATAGATTACGAGAAGGCGTTTGATAGTGTTGATAGAAACACCCTTTGGAAACTGCTCAGACACTATGGCATCCCAGAAAAACTGGTTAACCTGATAAGGAACTCCTACAAAGGGACAACATGCAGAGTTATTCATGGAGGTCAGCTCACTTGAAGCTTCTACGTGAAGACTGGAGTCAGACAGGGCTGCCCATTGTCTCATTTCCTCTTCCTGTTATCGATTGATTGGATAAGAAAGGTCACAACAACACATAAGAGAAACGGGATCCAGTGGACAATTACATCACAGCTCGATGACCTAGACTTTGCAGATGACATTGCTCTGCTCTTAAATGCGCAAAAGCAGATGCAAGAGAAGACAAAAGTGTTGGCAGACACCTCATCAAAAATTGGCCTCACCATCCATAAAGGAAAGACAAAAATACTTAAGGTTAACACAACAAACGGAGACCCAGTGACACTGGAGGGAACAGCACTTGAGGAAGGGAAAGCCTTTACATACCTAGGCAGTGTTATCGATGGTCAGGGAGGCACGGAGGCAGATGTCAGGGCAAGAATAGGTAAGGCAAGAGCCGCTTTCACCCAACTGAAGACTTTATGTAGTTCGAAACAAATCAGCCAACGGACAAAGCTCAGACTATTCAACTCAAAAGTCAAGTCAGTACTATTGTACGGATCACAGTCATGGAGGACAACAAAGGCAACAACAGTGAAGGTGCAAACATTCATCAACAGCTGCCTGAGGAGGATCCTGGGGATCCGTTGGCCAGATACCATCAGCAACAAGGACCTTTGGGAAAGAGCCAGCCTACCGCCAGTGGAAGAGGAGATCAAGAGGAGAAGGTGGGGATGGATTGGACACACACTCCGGAAGCCCAAAACCAGCATCACATGACAAGCCCTTAGATGGAACCCACAAGGCACGAGAAAGAGAGGGAGGCCAAAGAACACCTGGCTTAGGGACCTTGAGACTGACATGAAGCAGCGTGGACTGACGTGGAAGTAGCTAGAACGGAAGGCCCAGGATAGAGGACTCTGGCAACTGTGGTCAACGGCCTGTGCTCCGTAAAGGAGCGATAGGCGAATGCGTGGTCACATGATACCAAACATGTATTCTATTGGCATCCAGAAGTGCACTCAGTTCCGTGAGTCTCAGACTTATTTGCGTTCCAGGAACCACACACGATTAATGAATTCCGCGATACAGCAACAAACTATTTATCTTATTATTTATGGTAATTTAAACATTTAGGACCCTCCTCATGCTGAAAATAAACCACCTTCTGTCTGTATTACCTTTTCCCACACTCTTATCGACTGTTTGCACTTTGGTGTCACACGAAAGTCCGAGACTGACGGACCAGAGTGCACTTCAGGATGCCGTCAGCCAATAGAATGTGCGTACAGTATTACGTGACTGCCTACCAAAAATCGGCAATGAGGTGGAGTCGCAAGCGTTGATGCGCGAATGCGCAAGCCCGCACTATAATTTACACTGTATCCCAGGATCACATTATCATCTGATTGATGTCAGTTTATGATATTGAAAGAAAAATTTGTGTTAGCTTTTTTATGAAATGCTAGTGACAATCAAGCGAATTACATAACTATTGATAGACCTTTTTCTTTTGTGATGTCCTGTGTTAGGGGTCTCACAGCATGTAATCCTTTTCTATATAGAGAGAACCTCTTCATCTTCATTTCTACCCCCTCTAGCTCAGATTCCTGTCTTATTTTCAGCTGCACGTTCACTAATCCGTCCGTCATGGCTGGCTTCACCACTTTCTTATAGACTTTGCACTTCATTCTAGCAGACTCTGTTAGAGAGTCTGTCACATAAGACAGCTGACACTTTCCTTCACCTGTTCTAGCTCCTTGGATACATTTCTTTATCTCCTTATCACACTCAATATTGCTCTGGTCTGTTGATTACAATATTTAAAGTCCTTCATCTTTGCTATTTCTTCTCCCTGTAGTCTCCCTTGTCCATCTCTACTCCTCTGCTTTATGTGCAAGCATCTGTTTTACTTCAGCTAAACTTCATTCCTCTACCTTTCTAAACCTTTCACTGCAGATCTCAATGTCATCTGCAAACGTCATGGTCCATGGTCCAGTCCAGTCTAACTTCATCTGTCAGTCTTTCCATCACTTCAAACAGGAAGGGGCTTAGAGCTGATCCCTGATGTAGTCCCACCTCTATGTTGAACTACTCTGTCACACCTGCAGCACACCTCACCTGTGTTCTGCTGCCCTCGCACATGTCCTGTGTTATTCTAATGCACTTGTCTCCCACTCCAGACTTCCTCACACAGTAGTACAGTTCCTCTCTGGGTATCCTGTCATAGGCTTTCTCTAGATTTACAAAGAGAAAACGAAGCTCCTTCTGACCTTCTGTGTAATTCTCCATTAACATCCTAAAGGTAAATAATGCAACAGTGGCACTCTGGTGTCTTCTCACCTACTACAATTCTGTGGAACAACCTGGTCAAAAATTCTACAGCCATCTCTTCTACGGTAGATGCTTCCATTCCTCCGCAGGAATATCATCCAAACCAACTGTCTTCCAGTTCTTCATCCTCTTTAGTACCATTCTTACTACACCATTGCTAATCACTTCTACTTCCTGGTCCACCACACTTGCATCTTCTACTCTACCTTTTCTCTTTTGTTCTTCATTTATCAACTCCTCAAAGTATTCATCCATCTACCCAGTACACTGCGAGCACATGTTAACACATTTCTTTCTCTATCCGTAATCACGCTAACTCGCTGCATGTCCTTCCTATCTAAAACCCCTTTGTCTGGCCAACCAGAGATCCTTTCAACCTTTCCAAAATGGCATAAATGCCTCTTCTTTGGCCTCTATCACATCTCAATGTATTCTTGTCTCCTCTCCTCGGTCTTCTTAATGTCACACCTCTTCTTTGTCAGCCTCTTTTCTTCTATAGTTTCCTGCACTTTAGGGTTCCACGACCAAGTCTATTTCTCCCCGTTCCTAACAGAAGACACCCCAAGTACTCCTGCCTGTTTCTCTGATCACCTTGGCTGTGATTGTCTAATCTTCTGGGAACCTGTCCTGTCCACCAATAGCCTGTCTCACCACTCCTCTAAAAGTCGCTCAACACTCTTCCTTTCTCAACTTCTCTGCTTTGCTTTTGTCTTCTTAATCTTCTTCCCCACCACCAGCTTCATCTAGCACATCACCAGTCTATGCTATTTATCTAGACTCTTCTCCCTCCACTCTTGTAGGTCACCAAATGTTTCTGCATCATCTGGAAAACGGTGTTCACCATAGCAATGTCCATCCATTTTGCAAAATTGACCAATATCTGCCCCTTCAATTTCATTTCTTCATTACCTTTTTTTTTTCTTTCCCAACACGTGCACTGAAATCTTTACCAACCACTGTTTGTCTCTGGAAGCCTCTGTAAGACTAACTTCTTCTATCTCCATCCAGCATTTATCTGTCTCCTCCAGTTTACATCCTACCTGTGGTGCATAAGCACTAATCATATTATACATGACCCCCTCAATTTCAAGTTTTACCCTTACCATTGTATCTGACACTTGTTTCACCTCCAAGAAACCTTTACTAACCTTTCATTTAAAAAGACCCTACTCCATTTGTCTTGCCATCAACCTCATAGTAAATTACTTTGATTTCTGCTCCTGAGCTTCTAAACATATTGCCTTTCTGCCTGCTTTTCTGCATATACAGTAAATCTATCTTCTTCCTAATCACCATGTCAACCAACTACCTAGCTTTTCCCATCACAGTCCTCACATTTAAACTTACCATTTTCAGATCTTGGGGTTTCCTTTCCTCCCCCTAACTGTGTGTGAATCTGCTGTCCACCTCTACATCTTTGACCGACAGTAGCTGAATTTTGTTAACAAGACTGACAGGTAATTAATGATTCACGGCCAAGGTTAACAACATTTAGTGGCGGATGCTGTTAACCCTGGCCATATCCAATCAGGTATGGAGTTCTTTAGATGAACGCTTATATTTGTTTTACGCGCTTCCTGCCACAACTCTCTTCATTTATTAGGGCTCATGACTGGTCTACATTTGACCCTGGCTGTTGCCCCCATAGTTGTAGATAGAAAGATAATTTGGTTTAATAAATTAAAAGTATCAGCAAAATTCTGACTTAATATAATTGATCTGATTTCTGATCAATTATAAGGTAACTCCACTGAGCGGCATGGAACCCCCCACCATAAAAATTTTTAAAAAAAAAGCTTCATCTCCATTACAAAACACTTCACAAATATTTTTACTCCTCTTTGACATCCCAAACTCTAAATAGGGGCTATCTGGGTGTATGGAAGTAAGTCTTACTTGTTTATCGTTATTTAATACAGAGGGGTGTCATGCTTCACAACATTGTATAGGAGAAAAAAAAAAGTGTGTTTACCAACTTTGTCTATTAGGTGCTTTCCTGTGCAAAAAACTCTGTTGTGGAAAAGTGCTCCCAGCAGAGAGAGAAATATATTCTACTTTTATGTATTTAGTATTTCATAGCTTATATTTCTAACTTCACCAATTAAGATTGCCCTGAGGATAGGGCTCTAGCTGTGGCTCTCCCTCTTTCCTTGTCTCTCCATGACTCTTTCTTTCTTATCCTCTCCTCTCCTATGGCATAGTGTCAATTAGAATGACATCTGGTGTCACTGTCACTGTCAGTGAAATGAAATGTTCCTCCTGAAAGCCCTAATAGGATCAGCTCTCCACTACTCAAACCAAATCTCTGCTATAATTGTTCCATATTCGTCATCAGCCAATGTTTGAAACTTTGCCTGTGTTTCTTAGCCTGCTCTATAGACTCTAGGTTTCATCACTTCCCACTATGTCATTTAATCCTGTTTGTATTTGCCCTGAAATGCTTCCGCGCCAACTACAAAAACAGTCAGCTGCCTGGGATCCCTGTGAGTGTCCACTATAAATCAACTGCTCCCCTATAGGGTAATAATCATATACAGTAATTTAACATTTTGGTCAATACTAATGATATTGATGACAAAAAATAAAGGCAAAGTCTTTACTCCAATGCAGCTGCATGGTAATCTTTCCAATGTAATGCATATGTAAATTACTGTACGTAATACCCAAAAACATGGCACAACCCATCAGTCTTTTAAATATTTTCCTATTTTTATATAAAGTAAAGTTAACATTCAGAATATATATATATATATATATATATATATATATATATATATATATATATATATATATATATAGCAGCTGGATCGTACAGTGGTTAAGTCAACTGACTTGAATAACTGACACCAACAAGCTGATCCACAGTACAGCAACAGTAATCATCGAGATCAACACAGGGCATGACAAACAATACCCTCCATGGAAGAGACGGTTAGAGGCCAAGATAAAGGTGACACGGAGAGAAGTCAGCCAGTTAGCCGAGCTACAGAAGGGGAACATGGTGAATAAAGGGGTACCCAGGAAATACAGCCTGCTCTCCAAACCTGAAGCACTCGAAACTGCCAAACAGAGACCAAAGGCTCTGGCTACCCGACTGAAGAGATACACCAAGGAGATTGAGGCCAGGAGAATAAACAAGACCTTCTCCACTCAACCAGCAAAGGTGTACTCAGTGGCAGGGAAATAGCATCCGGCCAAGAGCTGAGGTGGAGAAATACTGGAAGGGCATATGGGAAAGAGAAGCAACACACAACACCGATGCCCAGTGGCTAGTGGACCTGAGAACTGACCACAGCTGCCTCCCAGAACAAGAACTAGTAACCATCTCAATGGCAGACATCCAAGACAGAGTGTCAAAGATGAAGAGATGGTCAGCACCGGCCCGGGTATGATCCATACATCCAACTACAGTAATAAGCTGTCTCAGTACAACATGGAAGCTCCTGTCAGGCATCATGGCGGCTAAGATGACTAGGCACATGGATAAATATATGAGCGGGGCACAGAAAGGAGTTGGTAGTAACACCAGGGGAGCCAAGCACCAGCTATTGGTGCACAGAGCAGTACACAGAGACTGTAAGAATAGGCAGACCAACTTGTGCACTGCCTGGATAGATTACCAGAAAGCCTACGATTCAATGCCACACACGTGGATACTGGAATGTCTGGAACTGCATAAGATCAACAGGACACTAAGAGCCTTCATCAAGAACTCAATGGGGAAGTGGAAGACAATCCTTGAGACTAACTCCAAGCCAATTGCCCAAGTTGACATCAAGTGTGGCATATACCAAGGGGATGCACTATCACCACTGCTGTTCTGCATAGGCCTATTTTTTTTGTTCCTGGTGCTTGTCTCATTCCCCAGGTGCACACCGAAATGTTTGAGACCATCAGTCTTCCAATACAAGTTTTGAGGAAGAACCGTGAGGTTGTCATGCCATTTGACAACAGCAAGGGCTTCACTTTTGCTCCAGTTTAGTTTTGCCGCAGTTAGAACATTGAATAAACTCGTTAAAACCACTAAAACATCAACATCCCTCTGGTTTTTAATAAGAACAACAACATCATCAGCATAGGCAGATAAAAACATGCTCTTTAAAACCAGGTAAAATCAAGTTGTCGATGCTTTTGCGAATTTTACAGAGGAGTGCAGTACAGTCATCACTATCGCTGCTTTCATCAACACTCAGTCCAATCTCAAGCCGACCAGCTTTACATCCGGTGGGAACAGTCAAGACATTCTTGCGCTTACTGCGCCACCTAGCAGGAGCAGGAAACCATTCAGACGCATGGTCATCTGTTACAGTTTCAGTGCCTGTCTGGATTCCTGCCTCAACATTCTCATCCCTTTCATCTGTCACCTTCCTAGTCTCAACCAGTGCACCTGTCCTCCCCAGTTCACCTCAGTAATTTCACCCCGTTCACTCGTTACCTCTCCAATTTCACCCTTTTCACCTGTCACCTTACCATTCACACCCAACACAAATGTCACCTCACCCATCTCACTGGACACTTCCACACTCTCACCAATCACTCCACCTGTATCACCCATTTCACCCCTAATCTCACCTGTTTCCCCAACTACCCTGCCATCATCCTCACCTGTCCCACTGTCACTCTCCCCTCTCACCTCAATGTGATCACTGGTTGTCATACCTTCCTCCACCTGTCAGACTCGCTCCTCACAGCATCTCCGTGCTCAGCATCTCTGGTACTTTGGTGCCAAGCAGCTGGAATGGGACGCCTGAGAGCAGCGGTGGGAATCGTCGTCCTTAACGATAAAACGTTTATTAAATTCTTCCACTTTATTGTTCAGTATCATAAAGACCTGGTGGTGGTGAGACACAACGTGTCTCAGCACAGGGGACTTGACACCCCGACATGACTATCTTGATCGGTGATACTACTTTCCGTGTCGAGACAGCTCTTTACACAAATTCACAAATTTCCCCGCTGTGGGACAATAAAGGCTTATCTTATCTTTAATCTGGAATTTGTCATAGATGAAAGGGGGAACGTTTGACAGCGTGATCTTACATGCTGGCTGTGACAACGGAAGGACCTGTTCAAACAACCTGTTCACAGTTATCCCTCTTTCAGTCAGTGACTTCACCTGCTCGACTTTTTCCAAGAACAGGACCACTGCCCCGTTCATCAGTGCAGCAGACTTAACTGCATTGTGCCCAATAATCCCCCGCACCACAAGTGCCACCACTTCCATGCCTCAAGGAGAACTCACCCTGATCCCGTGTCTCCTTGTCAGCGACCTGAATCAACCAGAAGCCATGACGGCGTCTCAGTGGCCACCAACCAGCTCATGCCTGGCTCGCAAAAACCACACAAAACGCACAAAAAACGGTAACAGACGACCCTAAACACTCAGTACAAACTCAACTAACAATATAAACATTAAACCAACCACTGACTGATCACAAGTTCTGCATTCAAGACAGAACATAAGACGCCATAGACAAACCATAGGTTTGTAAAAGTGTCTAAATCATTAATAGCTCTGAAATAGTTAAAATTGATTCTGATTCTTGCTTGACACATTCTTAAAATGGCTTCTACACTGCAGTCAGACGAACCCTCAGCCTTTTTCCTCCTGCTTAGATAAATCACCATCTTTGCTTGGCACAGAAGAAAGTTCAGAATCTGACAATCCTTTTTTTGATTCTTTCCATGTTTCAAACCAATAATGTACACCTGCCTGTCGAAAACATGACGGAATGAGAGAAAGATACTCTTCAAAAACAGGAACAGATTGTCAAGTCCCTGACAGTCTAGGAAGCAGTGAAAAAGTTTTTCTGTGAGAATAGAACAGTTAGTATATTTGGATATTTGGATTCAAAACTGCAATAAAACTGACGGCCACATCGCCATATAAAATCCTCCAGTGGAGATCCCCAGCAATGTTGTTAATGGTGGCTTGTAGAAAGACTCCCATGTTGGGTTAACATCCACCACCAGACTAAGGTGAAACCTCCATGGTGTGTCAACCGATCTTTAAGTCTATCATTGTTCAAAATCTTTACCATCGATTTATACATATTTTTCCCACTACTATCACTGAGAATGATCGGGTCTGTTATGGAGTCGTTAGAGCAGAGAGACAAACTCTCTACAGGGAAAGGGTCAGTATGATTCGGGTTTAAAAGGCCTGTACAATAAGAAACTATCAAAGTCAGTTGATGTGGGGTGAGTCGGTTCTTCTAGCTCTTCAATAAACTTTCCGCTGAGCCTCACTGAGGTCACACCCACAGTAGAGGATAGAGCAGCAGCGCCATCCAGGGTGGGTCCACAAGGAGATTTTGGCCATGATGAATTTGGACTCAACTGATGTTCCTGCAATAGTTCTTACAGTAAAAAGTCCTCCTTTGATAACAGGTTCCTTTAAAATTAATAGAGTGATTTAAAATCCTGTGGTCTCCTCCTCTTGGACAAAAGTCCCCAGATTCTAAAAACAGGCTGATAAAAACATGGAAGTTCTTTCAGTCTGTCGTTTCTCGGGTCCATTAAGAACAATAAGCGATCTAGTTCCAGATCCCAGCACTGAGCCAGTACTGCCTGTGTCGTGGGCCGCCACACCAGGTCCTCAGAGCCAGTCAAGAACTGCTAAAAGAATTGCAGCCGGAACGATACGCCTCTGCTGGTCAGATAGATGAGTCCCTGATCTCGTCCAGTGCACCTCCCACCATTAGAGCCTCACTCTTCACCCAGTTGACTTTGGCGCAGGAGATTTCACTAAAAAGCTGCAAAGTGCGTTCCAAAGAGCTTACATCATGCCGGTCTTTGGTGCAACAACAATATCATCAGCATATGCGGACATCTTAAAACTATAAGAAGAACCAGGAAAATTAAAACCGGAGAAACAGGCTCTTAGCTGGTTTAAAAAAGGCTCAGTCATTGGTTTGGTATGATAACTCCGTATAAGGAGTAGTAATTCCTTTATACAGAACTCACCAACACAATGGGGCCCCCCACCTTCTCTCTCTGTGTCTCCTCATAGGTATAGGAAAAGCAGAGACGAGAGATTAGGAAGGAAAGGAAAGAGACCTCAGGAAGGATGCTTTTAGAGATCTAAAACATTAGATACATTTGTAAGTCTTTATCATCGATGATAATGTTGGATTTATTCTCAACCTATGTATGATTTTAATTGACAAAAATAAATATTTTATAATTATGTACTTTGTCCTGTCTTATGAAAGCCTCTCTGCCACTGCAATGCACTGGCATTGCACTCGGAGTGTCCCCTGCCTCATGCCCCCAGCCGGCTGTGATAGGATCCAGCACCTCACAACTGCAGGGGAAGAATTGTGTTTGAAGATGAATGAATGAATGATTTTTTGAACAAGTGTATATGTGTGTACAGGCCCCTGCAAAAAAACCACACACACCAGGGGCCTGTGAGCATGCAATGTTACTGTATATACAGTTTGAGGCAAGGGTGATGGGCAGTTAATTTTTGGTGTGCCCAGGTGAGCAGCTTGGTGGTGGTGTGTGTGTGTGTGGGGGGGTAATCTTGCTCACGGGCACCTCGGCAGTGCTCAGCAAGTGATCAGGCACCTCCTTGTCAGCTCACACTCCAGTTTTGGTCCACACAGACCTTGAACCGCCGAACCTCCAATCCCCAGACCAAGACTTGGTGGTCTAAGGTACTGCCACCCCAAAGTTTTCATTGCCAGAAAGCAAAACATGGTGAAATGTGTGCAGAGAGATAGAGGAAAATTGTACTTTCCATTAATATTTCGTTATTTTGAACCATATTTTGTAATCAATTTCGGTATCTCCATTTTAGTATAATTTTGAGGGACACTTTTATTATTTTTTGTTTAAATAGTGTCTGCATAATATAATATGCTCAACTGACATTTAGCTTTTATTTTGCAGCTTAGGACACTGAGCCTATCTCAAACAAACCAGCATACAGTAATCCCTCATTAACCGTGGTTAATGTGTTCCAGAACCACCCGCGAAGAGCGATACGAGCGATTTTGTTATATTTGTGTAATTTTAACATTTATGAACCCTACCCACACTGATATTAAACCACCTCATATTTGTATTACCTTTTGGGAGCCATTGCAAGGGTTTCACAAAGAAAAATCCACTTCACAAGGCAAAAGTAAACTTCCCAGAGGAACCGTGAGTCTCCAAACTCAGTGCACCCACGGATGCTGTCAGCCAATACCATGCGCGTACAGTCTCACATGACTACAGCGCATGTGAGGAATTTGCTCCTTGCCTCTCGCTCTCTCCCTTATCCTCAAGGAGATGAAACATCTCATCAAGGACAATATATAATATATCCATCCATCCATCCGTCCATCTTCCACCGCTTATCCGTAGTCGGGTCGCGGGGGCAGTAGCTTCAACAGGGAGCCCCAAACTTCCCTTTCCCCGGCCACATCCACCAGCTCTGACTGGGGGATCCCAAGGTGTTCCCAGGCCAGTGTTGAGATATAATCCCTCCACCTGGTCCTGGGTCTGCCCCGAGGTCTCCTCCCAGCTGGACGTGCCAGAAACACCTCCCTAGGCAGGCGTCCCGGAGGCATCCGCACCAGATGCCCAAACCACCTCAACTGACTCCTTTCCACGCGAAGGAGCAGCGGCTCTACTCTGAGCCCCTCGCGAACAGCAGTGTTTCTCACCTTATCTCTAAGGGAGACACCAGCTATCCATCTGAGAAAGCCCATTTCAGCCACTTGTATCCACGATCTCGTTCTCTCGGTCATGACCCATCGCTCATGACCATAGGTGAGGGAAGGAACGAAGATTGAACGGTAGATGGAGAGCTTTGCCTCTCGGCTTAACTCCCTCTTTGTGACAACAGTGCGGTAAAGCGACTGCAATACCGCTCCTGCTGCCCCAATTCTCCGTCTAATCTCACGCTCCATTGTTCCCTCACTCGTGAACAGGACCCCAAGATACTTAAACTCCTTCACTTGTGGAATATATATAATATATATAATTTTAAATATCCACAATGTAGTGAAGTCGTGCATCTTGAAGCATGAATAAGGGAGGGAATACTGTAATTTTTTATCTGTTTGCTACAATAACAAGACCAAAAAATGGTCTTGGTTTCCATCTGCAAATTGCAATAAGCTATTTGGAATGATTATTATTTTTACAGTCAGTGATCTGATATAATTTTCTATAGATTTTAATATGGCTGCAGCAGAAGTTTTTAACGTCTTCATCATTGTCTTCTGAAAATATGCGCTGCATAATGTTAGTGTTTAACTAGTGGTTCACCCTTACTGAGAAAAAGTTTCAAGGATATCACGGTTCAGTGTGGCTGTGCTGGTGTGTGGCAGGGGGGAGAGGCCAAACTCGTGGGTGGAGCCTTGGCTCTACACTTGTTGGTCCTCTCCACAACTGTGTTCATCACCACACCCATTACTGGTCTTCATACCTGGACTCAATTGGGATGATGAACATGAGGCTTCTTAAGCCAGGTTTGGTCAGAGCTCTTTGCCGGTTTGTTTTTCCTGAACTTTTGGTCCTGATGTTCTTGCCTGTTACTTCTGTTTTGATCCTGCCTTGTTCTGCCTGAGTTTTTGTTTTGATTAAATCATGGATAAAGGCTGTGCCTACGGTGTCCTGCATTTGAGTCCATACCCCGACCTACGTGACAGAACGGACCGGCCAAAACTTGACCCAGCGGGCACCAACCTTCTTGCTGCCCTCACCAGCAGCAATTTCTGGAATCCAGAACAGGCTGCCAAGTGGAGACAGTGGGGAAGAGACACCTAAGCATAGCTGGCAGCTTAAGCTGGTATTCCAGCTCCAGCTTTTTTGCCTGACCCCGAACCTGTTCCAGTGCCAGCTCCAGTCACCGTGCCCGGACGCCAGCCTGCTCCTGCGTCCGTGCCCGGACGCCAGTCTTCACCTGCGTCCGTGCCCGGACTCAGGAGCCCGAGTCTGCCCCTGCACCCCGGCCCGAGTCTGCCCTTGCACCCCGGCCCGAGTCTGCCCCTGCACCTGTTCCTGATCCTGGGTCTGGACTCCATTTGGTTCTGGAGCACAACCCTGACCCTCCTTGGGACTGTTTTTGGGACATCGGGGGATGTCCCTTGAGGGGGAGGTACTGTCACGGTTCAGTGCGGCTGTGCTGGTGTGTGGCAGGTGGAGAGGCCAAACTCGTGGATGGAGCCTCGGCTCCATACCTGTGTGTCCTCTCCACAACTGTTGCTCATCACCACACTTGTTACTGGTCTTCACACCTGGCCTCAATTGGGATGATGAACATGAGGCTTCTTAAGCCAAGTTTGGTCAGAGCTCTTTGCCAGTTCGTTTTTCCTGAACTTTTGGTCCTGATGTTCTTGCCTGTTACTTCTGTATTGTTCGTGCCTTGTTCTGCCTGAGTTTTTGTTTTGATTAAATCATGGATAAAGGCTGTGCCTACGGTGTCCTGTGTATGAGTCCATACCCCGACCTAAGTGACAGAACGGACCGGCCAAACCTGGACCCAGCGGGCACCGACCTTCTTGCTGCCCTGACCAGCAGCAAATTCTGGAATCCAGAACAGGCTGCCGAGTGGAGACAGTGGGGAAGAGACACCTAGGCATGGCTGGCAGCTTAAGCTGGTATTCCAGCTCCAGCTTTTTTGCCTGACCCCGAGCCTGTTCCAGTGCCAGCTCCAGTCACCGTGCCCGGACGCCAGCCTGCTCCTGCGTCCGCACCCGGACACAGAAGCCCGTGTCTGCCCCTGCACCCCGGCCCGAGTCTGCCCCTGCACCCCGGCCCGAGTCTGCCCCTGCACCCCGGCCCGAGTCTGCCCCTAACCCTAACCCGGCCCGAGTCTGCTCCTGCACCTGTTCCTGATCCTGGGCCTGGACTCCATTTGGTTCTGGAGCACAACCCTGACCCTCCTTGGGACTGTTTTTGGGACGTTTTTGAGGGGGAGGTACTGTCACGGTTCAGTGCGGCTGTGCTGGTGTGTGGCAGGTGGAGAGACCAAACTCGTGGATGGAGCCTCGGCTCCATACCTGTGTGTCCTCTCCACAACTGTTGCTCATCACCACACGTTTTACTGGTCTCCACACCTGGACTCAATTGGGATGATGAACATGAGGCTTCTTTAGCCAGGTTTGCTCAAAGCTCTTTGCCGGTTTGTTTTTCTGAACTTTTGGTCCTGATGTTCTTGCCTGTTACTTCTGTTTTGTTCCTGCCTTGTTCTGCCTGAGTTTTTGTTTTGATTAAATCATGGATAAAGGCTGTGCCTACGGTGTCCTGCATATGAGTCCATACCCCGACATACATGACAAAGATTAGGGTAACTGTTCAGTGAATGTGATCATTTATTGAATTAATAAAATATGAGTACATGAAATAGGCATATAATGCGACTGCCTCTCTCTCCCTCAGTAACTGCCTCACCACATAAAGCTCACTGCTGCATACAGTCCACTTATTAGGAGACAGCCTGTTAACTACCAAACTGGGCAGAGGAGGCCTTGATGGAGTGTTACATGACCCGAAGGACTTAATCATTGCCATCACTGCCAGAATCGGCCCCTCTCCTTCTCAACCCCCTTCTCCCACCTTGCACATGCACTCTTACCATATTCCTGCTGCACCTCAACTCCCTCCCTCCTATCAATCCAAACTTCACGATCTATTTTCCTCTCCACTGTTTTATCCTATATTCTTCTTGTGGACATCCCCCTGTCCCTTCCTCCAACCAACATCCCACACTCTTGATTCACACACACACACACGCACACACACACACACACACACACACACACACACACACACACACACACACACACACAAACACACACACACACACGCACACACACACACACACACACACACACACACACACACACACACACACCTCCCTCCCTCCCTTGAGCATTGCTAATCATACTTCCTCCTTTGCTCTTTATTCCATCTACTCCATCTACTCCTGTTCTCTGCTCCTAACTCTCCTCTCTCGCTACCACACTGTCCTTCCCTCACATCCACCTTATCTGTGCCTCATTCCCCTCCCTTTCTCTCATCCTCTCAACATCAGTTGACAGGAGTGTCCAGGCATCATTTTGACCACTTCCTGAGAATGAAAAAGGTGCCTGAAGACACCAGGAAAGCACCTGGAAGACACCCTATACACTCAATGTGACCAAGAAGAAACATACCAGTTTTCACACCTTCAGACCTGTAGCTTTACCATCAGGCTTCATGAAAACCTTTGAAAAGCTGGTCCTATAGCATCTGAGGCCCCTGGTGTACAACTACGTGGACTCGCTGAAATTAGCATGTCAGTCCAGTGATGGTATAGAGGAGCAGTTCCCAAACTTTTCAGTCCGCACACCCACTTCTACCTCCCAACTTAGCTGACGCACCCCAATGCCCAAAACATGAAAAAAAAGAAAGAAAGAAAAGGCGTAGTCTTTATAGCCATATAGGTATCAAGTTTAATAATATAGGCTCATGTTAACACAGAATAGATTGTGCAATAATGGGCCTAATGATCTCTCACTTTAGAAACGGTGGGGAGAATAATAGTAACAATATAAAAATGACAATAATAATATTTTAAGTCAAAATGGTCGCCAAGCGAGCCGACTACAGATGAGTGATGAACAGCAGTTATTACTATGCAGGGCTCGAAATTAACTTTTTTTTCTTGGTAGCACTGGTGCTCCCAAATTTAGAAGTTAGTAGCACCAGCAAAGATTTCAGGGGCACCTACCCAAAAGCAAGGCAGTGACGGAGCGATAGAGACGCTTCGTCCATCCTCTCTTCCTCCTCTCTCCCTCACCCAGGAGAGCAGCCGCAGCTGCGCTCTCATTGTTTCCTGGCAGGACCGCAGGAGCGTGGTCTCACAAAAAAAGGCACACCAGATTTTTTCCCCTAGTCGCACCGGTGCTCCCAAATATATTTAATAGTCACACTGATAAAAATTTGGGCGCATATGTGACCAAAATGGGCGCAATTTCGAGCCCTGCTATGTAACAAATAGGCCTATTTAACAAACTGCAACAGTTATTAAATGGTAACAAATATGCTACTCCGCCACAAAGAATCAAAATAACATAGGCCCAAGTTCAACATCATATTTTATCTTTCGAGTACGAGTCTCATTGTGTTCTTTACCCCTTTCTCCCGATGAAGTGTCCAGGTGAGTTTTCTGTGTTCTGCGCTCCTTATTTTAAGTTTCCCCTGTCTCGTCATCATTACTCTCTTTTTCCTACTGGATTTCGTCAGCCTGGTAGACTGCACAGCTCATAGTTGAGCCAATGTATCCTGTCCTCTTTCATTTCTCCCAGATTTAATACCGGACAGACTGCCCGTTTTCAACCAGTTATGCATTTGGGCATATTATTGTTGTTGCTATCACAACAAGCTAGCACGTAGCTAGGAGAAAGCCAAGTGCATTTTGGGTAATTTTTTTTAATTTAAAATTTTCCCAAAACGTTTTTTAATTGAAAATTACAAATGATTTACGTGAATGAATTTAAATATTTAAACTTTTAATCCTCCATTAAAAAGCCTTTAAATTATTTATTTAATTATTTATGTATTTCAAGGTGCTCAGCTGCCATTACACTCACAACACCCCCTAGCGGCAGCTCGCACACCACAGGGGGTGCGTGCACCAAACTTTGGGAATCCCTGGTATAGAGGATGCTTGACAAAGTGTACGAACCACAAAGTATGGTTAAGATCAGGTTCTTTGACATTTTCATTTCACAACTTTCTGTGAATGTAGGTATTTATGTATGTATGTAGATATGTAGGTAGCTATGTAGGTATGTACAGTATGTATATTTGAGTTATGGTGCAAATAAATACTGGATGGGATTCAACTGGCTATTGTGAAGGCAATAATAGAGAAGAGGTTAAGAAGAATGTTGAAAGCCATCATGGTGGACAATCTCTCCAATCATATCAAGCAGATGTGGGTCCGGAATATGTTTTGGCCAAGACCCATCCAAAACCATGCCTCACAGTTTTTGTGAAGCATGTTTATAACTCAGACAAACACATTTTTTTTATAAAACAGATATTATTAAAAGAAAACATTGCACCAGTAGTAATAACCACATACACATGAATGTACAGACAGTTTGTATGTGTATTGATGGTATCTATATCAAAGGAGTGTAGTAACATTACAGATGTAATGTGCACACTGCATTTTTGTGTATCTAACAATTATAGATTGTGAATTTCTATCAGATTATAAATTAAAATGTAAACAGCAAGCAAAGTTGAAATTATTATACCTTGTTTATCATCCTGTCTACTTCTTATTCTCATATTTTTTGCTGCTATGTCTTCCCTTTACTGCTGTGTAAAACTGAATTTACCCCATGACATATCTACAGTATAAAGGTTCATCTTATATCAAAGGCATAAAAAAATTAATGTTTACAAAAAAATTATGTGACCATGTAACCTGTCCTCCTGCCTGTATCCAAGATATCTAAAAGAGATGGCTGGACATAGTTCATCAGTAGACAAATCTGGTTCTTTCTATTTTTGAAATTGTATCGACCATGTGTATGCTTACATCTTGGGTATTATAATAATATTCAACTCAGGTAAGCTGGAACATCGAGCTCCTTAACTGAGGCTGAATAGCTGTTACTGTGAAATGTACAAAAATGAAACATTTGATCAAAGTATCAGTAACATTAAGTCTGAGCAAACTTTGAAGAAAGGTGTTTTTGCAATCCTCGCCCAATTTTGTCCCAGATAAATCTATGAAATCAATATAATTCTAATCCATAAACAGCAGTAACTGAATGGACCCAGCAACTCCTTAAAAATGCTGTAATAAATTTGATAGAAATACTACAAACACATAGAATCAAATGAGGCAGACTGCTTTCTTCAGACTTCAATAGCAAACTAATTTGAAATCTAAAATCCCATTTCCGTACCTATGCAGGCACATTTGACACTGTTAGATCCATCTGAGGGAGCTGTCCATACATAATAAAGCCTTTCTCTATATATTTTGACCCTGTTTCATCATTAAACTGCTGTTGCACAGAAGCCTGTCGCTGCAGGCTTCTGTAGTTCTTAGCTGTGGTTCAGCTAGTCATGTCTGTTGTTCCCACTCACCGCTCTTTTTCTTCCTTCTGTACGTAGAAGGCTCTTAAGTCTGTGAGTGAATGCACATATTGTTTGAGTGACTTAGTAGTTATCGTGTCCCGTTTTGGTTTACTGTGTGTATGTCAAAGTTAATCGCGCTACCAATGCTAACGCGCTAGCCCGTCAATGGGATTTTCAATATTATGTTAGCATTGAGCTAACTGCCATTCATTACTGTTGGACTGTGTGGGGTTAATAACAACTCCAGTATATATTCATATGTTTTTTATTTACGAATGTATAAGGATCAGGACCTGAAATGCTGTTTTTGTATGTTTTATTTCAGTTTCACAGATCTTCTCAGTAAAATGACCTATCACTTTTGATATGGTTTACTTTTCGCAAATGCCATAATTGCATGATCATCTGGTCACAAAAACATTTACGCAATACCTCCAGTAGCTCCAGACATGAATTAATTATTCACTAAAACTTGGGAATTCTAAATAAATACTATTGGTTGTCTCAAAATGATCTTACCTTCAAATCTCTTTCAAAATCATCTGGGATTAAGTGCTCATGGCAGATTCTTGCATCTTTGGTCATTTTGGCCCTGTTTATCGATGCTTTCCATTGCTCTCCAATTGTGGACCAGTTGGACCATTAACATTTTTAAAGTGGTCACAGGTAAGGGCGAATCCTGTACAGCATCCTTTTTTTTTTTTTTTGTAATTTGTTTTTATTTTTGGTCAGTGGGGTCTAATTACAATACAAAATGTTACACAATAAAATAATTAGAAACTATATATCAGTGTGCTTTTTTTAAAATCTGGAACCATTTGTACAGTTAGTAAATTCTTAAATTTGTTATACATACAGGTTGTATATTTAAAAAAAATAAAAACAAAATAACAAGTGACATAAAAATCATTAAAAAAATAACTTTGTTTGTTATTGTACATATTTAATAGGATTTTATCATATGTGAAATCTCTGGCTGACATAACAATAACATTTTAATTTGTAATGCAATTTATGACATGAAATCATTGGATTTGGATGACAAATGCAAAAACTTCTGAAAAGATTACCACTTGAAAAGAAAGTGATAACATTGCATCATGTCAACTTTGCAGAAATAGACAAACGACTGAGTTCAAAAATTGGAGTTAATGAATGGTTAATTTTGAATTATTTCCAAGCACCGCATATGTGCAATATGTGGTGCTGTTCACATAATATGCAGAGTTTCTAAACAACTAAAACAATCAATGTAAAGTAATAGCATTATTAATAATTTCAATTGCTAATAGTTCAATGTTGAATCAAACATAAAATGTCACCCTTTTAGGATTAATGTCAGTTTGTTAAAAAAATACAGTTAGTTATTCATAGTATCTTCTGTATTTATTTCTGTGTTTTTTTGTTTTTCTTTTTTTTGCAAAAAAAATCTGTCAATGCATTCTTATTTTGTATCAAATATATATTTATAAACAACAATAATCAGATGCTTAAAAATGCTTAAAAAATTCATTGTATTTTGGCAGAGTTTATAAACAACCTAGGCTTTTACTCTCTGTTTATAATGTAAAAATGGATGTTTTTCAGGTTTTCTATGTGTTTGTATTTAAATATTTCTTTAAATTGTGTTATGGTACTGAAGAGCATTTTCCACCGCATTTGTACTTGCAATCATTGGGTAACAGAATGATTAATAGAAAATGATTTTAAATGTAACAATACTAACTCTTGGAATATACGAGTAAGAAAATATTGAATACATTTAACAAACACAGTCATGTCAATCTAAATTATGTTCAACCTGTCCTTAAAATATAGTAGAAAAACAACTTTAAATTAATTTAAGAATGTATATTCAAATTATAGGTTCCTAAAATTTACAATAATATATATTATTAAGTATATTTATTTTTTTGGTATAAGTAGTATACATTTATTACATATACAGTGCGGCCTCGTTCTTTGCAGTTAATGCATTCCAGAAACCACACACGATTAATGAATTCCGCGATAGAACAACGAACTATTTATCTTATTTACGGTAATTTAAACGTTTATGACCCACCCTATACTGATATTAAACCACCTTCTATCTGCATTACCTTTTCCAACTCTTATCGACTGCTTGAATCACTTTTGTGTGTCACGTAAGTCCGAGACTCATGGAACTGAGTGCACTTCTGGATGTCGTCAGCCAACAGAAAGTGTATACAGTATCATGTGACTGCCTACCAAAAATCCGTGATGAGGTAAAGTTCCGAGCTTTGATACGCAAACATCTAGCAAAATTACTGAAGGCATGCAAAGTTAAACTATCCAAAAACAAGGCCATAAAGTTAGCTTGATTCGTAGTTTTGACTAAAATTATGTTGGCATAAAGGTCAGGTATTATTTTTCTTTTGGCTAAATTTACATCATTATGACTTTAACTGTCAATAATGCCTTGAGGAAACATGTCCATCACACTACACATACACACACACACACACACACACACACACACACACGCACATGTGCACACACACTTGTTCATATAACCCAAACAGTTTTCTAGGTGCTATTTTTTTTCACTGCCCCTGAGGATTTCTGCCAATCAAACCAGCATCAGTCCAAAAGACAATAAAAACCTGTTACTTTATTTTATTTATTTTAATTTTTACCAAAAATGTTCACTTCTCCTAAGAATATGTCATAGGAATCAAGAGATGTCAAAACTGATGCTGTCTCACATTCAGACAACATTCACACACACACACGCATGCATGCACACACTTACTCACTAACTTATGGATACCTCAGGTCTTTGGCCAGGGATAGTCTGACAGTTGTTGGGAATTCTCTTTTGGGATCCAGGTGTGTGTGGGTTTAGGGAGGGGAAGAGGGGACCATTAGGGACCCATGGGAGGGATGTCAGTCGGTGACAGGGGACTGGTCCATTCCCCAAAGGGGACAGCAGGGAAGGGGTAATAATAGTGGTGACAGGTGAGCTCCTTTTTCACTGTGTGCGTGTGTGTCTGTGTGTGCCTCAGGGCGTTGGCTAGCCCTCGTGGGGATAGGCCTAATAGGAATGACCTATTGTAGCGATGATCGTGATCGTGATAATGTGGCTGATGATGAAACACCAATATTGTAAAGCATAAGATGTACTTTTATGTTGATTGATGTGTTGATGGAGGGTGAAAAGAAGTCAGGATTGTGGTAGATGATATTGCTACTATGTTGAAAGAAATTATGACTGACCAATTTGGAAATTACTTCATTTGAAACAGAAAATCTATCTTAAAGTTAAAAAAAATCTTTGAAAGGACAAGAAGTCCTGACAGTTCACTCAGACAGAGAGTAAGGACATTTATTTCTCATCATTGCTCAAATGTTTCCCTAGTTGACGTAAAGTTTTTCCTGAACAGACATTTTACGGTAAAAAAAACCCCAAACTTTTCATTTGAAATTTTAACACATTTGAAACACATTGGTTTCCTTTCACTACGCAATCATGTGCACTAAAAAGTTATTTTTTATTGGAGAAAATAGTGCACAGTGAATAGCACACTGAATAATCACAATCAGGGTAGAGTACTTAAGCAAATATTGTTTCCGAAAATTTTGCTTTTAAATTTATATCCATAGTCCCAGAATAACCAGGTCAACCAATAATCTAGACCAGGACAATTGCACAAGACCAGTCACTCTGTCATATGATGCAATAGTTGCTTCGCACCAACACTTTTTGCTTAAACTGGAACCATCTCATCTATGTGCTCCTGGTTTTTTTTTTTTTTAAATCTTAAAAGTCTTTCAGATCATCATTGCAACCAATTAAATTGGGCAAATCCACCCATTTGATAGTGTCTACCACCTTGGAGAAGTGTTTTACTCAAATGTCAAGAACTTGATCAACTCCTTGTGAAGAAGAAGCATCACACCTCACAATACGTATGTTTGGTACTGATTTAGTGTTGAGCTTTAATTATTTTAATTGTTGACAACTCTGATTCATAGCTGTATGAGTAGACAAACACACACAGCTATGAATTAACATATACAGCTGTGAAAATTGTTTTTTCTTACAGATTTTAAGAATCTGAAGGGGAATAATAAATGAAAATGGTGGCATCATAACTTTCCGCTATTAAAATAAATTAAGAAACTAACTGAATAAAAACAATAGGAACATAAAACAGTAGCAAGATTCCTTAAAAGTAAGATAAATATTATTATAATATTATATAATATTTATAATATAATATTATAATATTATTTAAATCACACTTTATCTGGACGCGTTTAAACTCATTGGGATAATTATAGCTTTTAAAAGAATAGAGTAACACCTAAAACTGGCCAGGAAGATTTTTTAGGAGGGGGAAGCAACTAGATACCTCAGTGAAATTAAAGTCTTGTGATCTGTTCATTGTCTTCTTTGCGGAGTCTAGACAGCAGATCCAGGGATTTAAATGATGGTCTGGTTTTCAGGTTTGCAGCTGGAAATCTGGTGTGTTTGTCATAAGCAATGTAGATACAAGCAACAGTGACATGGTGTACTCAATTCAGTTGAAATGGCGAGCTAAAAAAACACAAAGGCCTTGCTGCATTAAAAATAGGCTTCTTTTCCCATCATGTCAAAAAGCTTCATGATCTGGATGTCTTGCAGTCCAGGTAATCACCTTGAAATCGATTCCAATTTTGAGGTGATTGCCCTCTAATTACATTTTTAATCATATATCGACTTTTATCAATCCTATACAAATGTAAAGAGTTTTAGTATGATTATTTTCCAAACAGCATTTTTTTAATTAGCCATTAACACTGACAAATTGATCAGTAAACAAATCATCTCCCTAAACTTGAAATCAAGTGACACCACTTTGATTGCTAATAAGCATTTTCTGAGTCTTATTTTTATATATTAGGAACTGATGTAAAATTAAGTCTGCAGAACACTGAAACAAATCTGTCCAAACATGTACGTGATTTTAAAACCTTAATTCTGTTTTATATTAATGTAAATACTCACATATCAGAAAAAAAAGAGGAATGATAAGTTATCTAAAATGAAGTTCCTATTTTAAATGTTTGGTTGAGCATTCAACCACAAATATAGACTGCTCAGTTTTCATGCAATGTCTTGCCCCTTATTGGAGAAACTCTTCCTAAAGACACTGTTGTTCCGTATGAAATATTGAGTATATGTCACAAAGTAATTTCAGAAGCACCCACCAGGAGAAAGGTTTAATGTTAATTGAGTCACACTCGTTTGCTTAAAGCATTTAATATAAAAAATAAAGCAGTTTTGGGATCACCTCAGCCAAGCTTTTGACATATTTTATTATCTTTGGAATACATCCAGAGACATTGTCATTTTCACAACAGTCAAACCAATGACTTGGGGCTGCATGGACAGCACCATCCTCAGGCTCAGCTGCAAGTCAAGACAAAGTGAAGCTGAAGTGATTCCAAGACAAAAATATAGTCTAAGAAACAGTAAATTAATACTGGTGACCAGTGCTGCCTCATTGACTTGGTGAAGATAGCACAGCATCGGGTTCCAGCTGACAAACCTTCTGCTTCTCTGACTTCCAGGCAACAGCATCTTATTGCAGCGGGTTACTGAATATTGTCAGCAGACTCTCATAAATATACTGTGTAATATTACTCAGTCAGTGTGTTCCTATCTCTCTCTGTCTCTCTCTCTCTCTCTGTCTCTCTGTCTCTCTCTCTGCGTGTGTGTGTGTGTGTGTGTGTGTGTGTGTGTGTGTGTGTGTGTGTGTGTGTGTGTGTGTGTGTGTGTGTGTGTGTGTGTGTGGTCCAAAGTAGTGATTGATCATTAATATTTTATTTCTTCAGGCCTAGTGGATCCCCTCAGGAGAAAAACACATTATTATTCACACACATTTGCCTTCCCCGCACACCCACACACAGACGCACATCACTGGATGTGAACACACAAATACATGAATCCTCTTGCCCTTAACAACACACACATGTGCACACAGTCCAGTTTGTCTCATTGATGGTTGAGTTCTTTTGGACAAGAAATCTCACTGGACAATAACTTGTTTATACTAGGACCATATGTACTGTTATTATTACTATATTATTATAGTCATAACATTTATTGTGTGTGTGTGTGTGTGTGTGTGTGTGTCTGCGTGTGTGTGTGCGTGCGTGTGCATGTTTGTGTTTCATAGCTCAGTTTTAACAAGGAAAAAAATCCTCCCAAGTGACTTTGTTCAGAATTAATTTTCCATAGAATACCCAATGCAATAGCACACACTTCTTCCAAGTCCAACGACATTGATTACATCCGACGGTGATGTATTGTAATTGTCAGTATTTGTGTGTTCGTCAGTCCGTTGTCCAAATATCATCCCAACCGTTGCAGATAGAAAGATGAAAGAAAGAACACATTACTCTGGAAGCAAAGAGGATAAAAATGAGATGATGGCCTTGACCTTGAGAAAACTAGGTTAAGATCAAATTTCAACTTTTGTACATTGTCTTTGCACATATCTCAGATCGAAAGATGAAACAAAAGGTGTTATATTCAGGGAGGCAAGGGGATGAAAATTAGATCACAACCTTGACCTTTTAAAAACTAGTTCAAGGTCAAATTTTCACTTTTATACCTTTTTTAACGTTAAAATACCCAGAACAATATCGTGGGTTGTCCTGAGTCTGTCTTCTTGTACACCTTTAGCAATGGTCAACTTACAAATATGAAATGAAAAGCCAAATACTATATATAGTACATATATAGTACAATATATTAAAGTGAAGAAGCGTGTACAAGTGAAGAAGCGTGTACAGGCAGGATCGAACGGGTGGAGGAAAGTGTCAGGTGTGATGTGTGATAGAAGAGTTTCAGCTAAAATGAAAGGAAAGATGTATAAAACTGTGGTGAGACCAGCGATTTTGTTTGGTCTAGAGACAGTGTCACTGAAGAAAAGACAGGAGACAGAGCTGGAGGTAGCAGAGATGAAGATGCTGAGGTTCTCTCTGGGAGTGACCAGGAAGGATAGGATCAGGAATCAGAGGGACAGCACATGTTAGAGGTGTCACGTGATGCGGAATATGGACCCAAGTGCAGGACACCAAAAGCAAATCTTCCCTCCATGATTTATTAACAAAACGTAACAATTCTCCAGACCGACAAGAAACTAATAATCAGGACAGACTACCAGGAACCAAACATGAGCAAACGAACCAGCTCTGAGCTCTCATTGAGCCAGGCTTAAAAAGCTTTATTGTCATTAGCACCAAAGCAAGTTCAGGTGAGATGATCACCATGGTGTGTGGATGAGTCTAAGGTGTGGAGCCGTGGCTCCACCCACCAGCTTGGCCTCTCCCTGCCACACAGCAGCACTGCCACGCCGAACCGTGACAGTACCCCCCCCTCAAGGGACGGCCCCCGACGTCCCATAAACTGTCCCAGGGAGGGTCAGGAACAGGATCAGACTCGAGGCGGGGAGCAGGAACAGACTCGAGGCGGGGAGCAGGAACAGGATCAGACTCGAGGCGGGGAGCAGGAACAGGATCAGACTCGAGGCGGGGAGCAGGAACAGGATCAGACTCGAGGCGGGGAGCAGGAACAGGATCAGACTCGAGGCGGGGAGCAGGAACAGGATCAGACTCGAGGCGGGGAGCAGGAACAGGATCAGAGTCGAGGCGGGGAGCAGGAACAGGATCAGAGTCGAGGCGGGGAGCAGGAACAGGATCAGGGTCGAGGCGGGGGAGCAGGAACAGGATCAGACCCGAGGCGGGGAGCAGGAACAGGATCAGACTCGAGGCGGGGAGCAGGAACAGACTCGAGGCGGGGAGCAGGAACAGGATCAGACTCGAGGCTGGGAGCAGGAACAGGAGCAGACTCGAGGCGGGGAGCAGGAACAGGAGCAGACTCGAGGCGGGGAGCAGGAACAGGAGCAGACTCGAGGCGTCCGTGCGGGGGTACCGGAACCGGCACTGGAACAGGCTCGAGGTCTGACAAAAAAGGTGGAGCTGGAATTCCAGCGTAAGCTGCCAGCCATGCCCAGGTGTCTCTCCCCCGCCGTCTCCACTCAGCCTGCTCTGGGCTCCAGGAACCGCTGCTGGTCAGGGCAGCAAGGAGGCCGGCGTCCGCTGGGTCCAGAGTTGGCTGGTTCGTTCTGTCACGTGATGCGGAATATGGACCCAAGTGCAGGACACCAAAAGCAAATCTTCCCTCCATGATTTATTAACAAAACGTAAAAATTCTCCAGACCGACAAGAAACTAATAATCAGGACAGACTACCAGGAACCAAACATGAGCAAACGAACCAGCTCTGAGCTCTCATTGAGCCAGGCTTAAAAAGCCTTATTGTCATTAGCACCAAAGCAAGTTCAGGTGAGATGATCACCATGGTGTGTGGATGAGTCTCAGGTGTGGAGCCGTGGCTCCACCCACCAGCTTGGCCTCTCCCTGCCACACAGCAGCACTGCCACGCTGAACCGTGACAAGAGGTTTTGGAGATAAAGTCAGAGAGGCCAGACTGAGATGGTTTTGACATGTCCAGAGGAGAGATAGTGAACATATTGGTAGAAGGATGCTGAGTTTTGAACTGCCAGGCAGGAGGCCTAGAGGAAGACCAGAGAGGAGGTTTATGGATGTAATGAGGGAAGACATGAAGGTAGTTGGTGTGAGAGAAGAGGATTCAAAGGACAGGGC
Source organism: Antennarius striatus (assembly GCF_040054535.1). Classification (NCBI taxonomy): domain Eukaryota; kingdom Metazoa; phylum Chordata; class Actinopteri; order Lophiiformes; family Antennariidae; genus Antennarius; species Antennarius striatus. The sequence goes on along the minus strand of NC_090783.1, from coordinate 14,755,336 downwards.
TAGATGGAGGAAATTGATTCGCTGTGGCGACCCCTGAAGGGAAAAGCCGAAAGGAAAAGAAGAAGAAGAAATATAGTACAATATATAATAAATTGCTGAAACCATTATGAAAGTAGGTCAGAGCAAAATTTTGAATTCAGGGGTGTCGTAGGATGTTGCAGTCTCTTCACTTTATTAAGTGTGCTAAATTATTGAATATTCTGTGTATTTCATATTATCAGGGGTATGAATCAGCAATGCAGCTTCAGTTACATTCATGATTGCCATATATTTAATAATCACAGTATTTGTGAAAAATAATATGTTTACTATAAAATAAATGCAGTTTTACCAAAGTCAAGGGCAATAATAAAAAGAAAAACAGAATACAAAAAATAAAAGCATGTATAATATTAGAGTTGTAATATTCTAATTAGACTTGCAATATTATAATACAAGAGGTGATGGGCAGGTTTGGTATCCAGGAGAGGAACGCAGAAGGACAGATGGTGGTTGACTTTGCAAAAAGGATGGAAATGACTATAGTGAATACTTTTCTTCCAGAAGAGGCAGGAACATAGGGTGACCTATATGAGTGGAGATCGGAGCACAGAGGTAGGCTACATCTTGTGTAGATGGTGTAATGTAAAGGAGATCAGTGACTGAAAGGTAGTGGTAGGTGAGAGTGGAGCCAAACAGCATAGGATGGTGGTGTGTAGGATGATTCTGGTGGTAAGGAAGATGAAGAGGACAAAGACAGAGCAGAGGACGAAATGGTGGAAGCTGAAAAAGGAAGAGAACACACATAACAGCTCCAAACACACTTTGAAGAGTTGATGAACAAGGAAAATGAGAGAGAACAAAGACTAGAAGAGGTGACTGTTGTGGACCAGGAAGTAGCAAAGATTAGTCAGGATGAAGTGAGGAGGGCATTGAAGAAGAAGAGTGGAAAGGCAGTCGGTCCTGCTGATATACCTGTAGAGGTGTGGAAGTGTCTAGGAGAGGTGGCAGTAGAGTTTCTTATTGGGTTGTTCAACATGATCTTACATAGTGAGAAGATGCCTGAGGCATGGAGGAGAAGTGTGCTGGTGCCCATTTTTAACAACAAGGGAGATGTGCAGAGTTGTGGCAACTACAGAGGACTAAAGCTGATGAACAATGAAGTTATGGGAAAGAGTAGTTGAAGCTAGACTAAGTGAAGAGGTGAGTATTTCTGAGCAGCAGTATGGTTTCATGCCAAAAAAGAGTACTACAGATGCAGCATTTGCTTTGAGGATGTTGATAGAGAAGTACAGAGAAGGCCGGAGAGAGCTGCATTGTGTTTTTGTAGATCTGGAGAAAGCTTATGACAGGGTGCCCAGAGAGGAACTGTGGTATTGTATGAGGAAGTCTGGAATGGCAGAGAAGTATGTTAGAGCAGTGCAAGACATGTATGAGGACTGTAAGACAGTGGTGAGGTGTGCTGTAGGTGTGACAGAGGAGTTCAAGGTGGAGGTGGGACTGCATCAGGGATCAGCTCTGAGCCCCTTCTTGTTTGTTATGGTGATGGACAGGCTGACAGACGAGCTGAGTCGGCCTCAGGGGTTTGGTGGAGACGGAGGTCAAGACAAAACACCCGATGTGTCGGCAAAAACACCCGACACAATGTGCCAAATCACTGTGTACGTTTGACACATCGTGTCAATTCGTGATGACAGGCCACCCTTAGCCATCAGTGGCTGTAGGTGATCATGTGACGCTACATCGATTAGCCTACCTGTGCTATGTGGTATTTTGCGCACTCAGTAGTCGATTTATGCCTGTCATGATGGTATGTCATCTGGTTGCTTTCTTAATATTTTAATTCATAGTAACTATGTCGAGGAAAAAAAAAAAAGTCCATCCATCCATCCATCTTCTACCGCTTATCCGTAGTCGGGTCGCGGGGGCAGCAGCTTCAACAGGGAGCCTCAAACTTCCCTTTCCCCAGCCACATCCACCCGCTCTGACTGGGGTATCCCAAGGCATTCCCAGGCCAGTGTTGAGATATAATCCCTCCACCTGGTTCTGGGTCTGCCCCGAGGTCTCTTCCCAGCTGGACGTGCCAGAAACACCTCCCTAGGCAGGCATCCCGGAGGCATCCGCACCAGATGCCCAAACCACCTCAACTGACTCCTTTCCACGCGAAGGAGCAGCGGCTCTACTCTGAGCCCCTCGCGAACAGCAGTGTTTCTCACCTTACCTCCAAGGGAGACACCAGCTATCCATCTGAGAAAGCCCATTTCAGCCACTTGTATCCACGATCTCGTTCTTTCGGTCATGACCCATCGCTCTTGACCATAAGTGAGGGTAGGAACGAAGATTGAACGGTAGATGGAGAGCTTTGCCTCTCGGCTTACCTCCCTCTGTGTGACAAAAGTGTGCTAAAGCGACTGCAATACCGCTCCTGCTGCCCCAATTCTCCGTACAATATCACGCTCCATTGTTCCCTCACTCGTGAACAGGACCCCAAGATACTTAAACTCCTTGTGGAAAGACCTCATTCCCCACTCGGAGAAGGCAGTCCACCGGTTTCTTGCTGAGGACCATGGCCTCAGATTTGGAGGTGCTAATCCTCATCCCCGCTGCTTCACACTCGGCTGCAAACCGGACCAGTGAGCGCTGCAGATCACAGGCTGATGAAACAAACAGGACCACATCATCTGCAAAAAGCAGCGATGCAATCCTCAGGCCACCAAACTGTAAAGCCTCCTCACCATGACTACGCCTCAATATCCTGTCCATGAAAATCACAAACACAATTGGTAAAAGTGGCAGATCCAATCGTGTCAACACAATCGTCGACACGCGGTAATGGAAATGAGTCTGGTACCGTGATGTTGTTCACCTTGCGGTAATCGGTGCAGAAACGAAAAGTTGAGTCTGGTTTTGGGACAAGCAAACAGGGAGTACTCCACGGACTAGAGCTAGGTTTTGCTAGACCATGCTCCAGTAAGTAGTCTGTCTCCAGTTTCATCACCGCTCTTTTGATCCGGTCTACACGGTAAGGATGCTGTTTTATAGGACGAGCATCACCTACATCGATTTCATGTACTAACACATTAGTACGAGACGGTGTGTCCACAAACAAAACCGAGAACTCTAAAATCAATGACTCTAGCTGCGATTGTTGATCTGCCCCTAGGTGTGACATCAGACTGGGAAGGTTTACCTACATCTCAGAATTGGACAACCGGGGAGTTTGCTGGTGAAGTCTACGGGAATCCAATCCATCGTCATCACAGCCCGACTCCTGAAAGTTGTGACTTACCACTCCCACAGCAGCCACTGGAGACGCACCAACCAACTTGGAACCATCCCTGCCATGGTAAAGTTTAAGCATGTTTAAATGGCAAATTCATTGCTTTCTCTTTCGATCAGGTGTGTTAATGACATAATCAGTTTCGCTCAATTTTTTCTCAACTGTGTATGGGCCTGAGAAGCGAGCAGACATAAAGGACCCTGGAATCGGTAACAAGACCAATACCTGTTCACCTGGTACTAGAGAACGTGAAACGGTGTTTCTATCGTACCTTCTCTTCATGTCGCTCTGCACTTCAGCCAAACACTCCTTTGCGAGGCTATACGCTCCATGCAGCCGCTCACGAAACCTGCTCACATAACTGACGATGTTTTTCTGTGGTGACGGTCCCCCACCACCGCTTATTGGTATTTTCTGTGTTCTGAACAGTATGGCATGTGTTCTCATGTAGACTTTTAACAAACACAGTGTCTGATAAGTCGACTACATTACCCAACTTTTGGGCCTGCGCACAAGTGACTGCGCATACCGGAAACACGTCAGGGAAGACCCACCCCAGGTCATCTGACTGCAAGAAATCCGGTTTGTCCAAGACCTCCAGAACAGGCGTAACCTTTCCCCCAGCAATGTTGTTCCCTAAAAGAAACGTAACACCTCGCATGGGTAGTGAAGGCCGGACACCAACAGCAAAATGACCGCTTACAAGATCATAAGTGAGGTTAACATGATGTAACGGTACTGAGATGCATTCCATCCCAATACCCTGAACTAAAACACTCGACCCATATGATGACTCCTCATTGAACGGTAATACATTACCCAAGATGAATGACTGTGCAGCTTCAGTATCACTGAGTATACACACTGGGTATTTTTCTCCTGAGCCAAGAGACACATAGCCATTGAGCACAAAAGGATCATAACAAGAAACTAAGCTGTCATCAGCCCCAACAGGTTCGGCAACTAAATTACACAACCCATTCGGAGAAGACTCAGCTTTGCCATTTTTGTTTTGTAATAATGGACAGTTGGCAATCAATTGATCTTTCTTATGGCATTTATAACAGCGACGGACAGCAGGCGGAGGTGACGACACCCGACCTGTCTGAGAGCGGTGTTTAAACCCGATCTTGGTTCCGTCCTGTTTTTTGAAAGAATCCCTCTTTTCAAAGTGTCGCTTGTGAGTGACTACAAACTGGTCGATTAACATAGCAGCGTTGGATATGTTAGAAACCTTCTGGTTGTTCAGATAGGTAACCAACCGCTCTGATAGAGATTTTTAAATTCCTCCATCAACATTAAATCACACACAGTTGTAAAATCAGTGGCCGCACTAGCCTTTAACCAACGCTTAAAAATAGTCTGTTTTTCTGCTGCAAACTCGACAAACGTTTCCTCTGGAGCCTTCCTATGCTGCCGAAAACGTTGTTGGTACGCCTCAGAACAAAGACTATACGTGCGTAAGACAGTCTCTTTTAAAACCAGATAATTAAGACTGTCACTCAGAGGCATTTTATTCATTACCTCACGGTCTTTTCCTGTCAACTTGCTTTGTAGCAAGGGTGCCCAAGCCTCTTGTGGCCATTTGAACGCCGTGGCTACTCTCTCAAAGGACTCAAAGTATTCACCTCCACCTATGACTCACGGAACTCTGGAACCAGAGAAATTTGTCTTACTGGCATCGAAAACTGCAGGTGAAGAGTGATCACTTCGAGTTAACTCTAACTTTTTCAGCTCAATTGCAATGTATTTTTAACTTCTAACTCTTACTTATACATAGCCTGTGTGTGTTTATACTCAATTTCTCTTTCCCTCTCCTCGCTCTCTAGCCTCAACCGAGCCAGACGCATCTTTAACCGAGGAGACGTACAACAGGACCCCTCCGAAGACAATCTTCTAGCTGGTGGGGTTTTCTCCTTCTCATCAGGAGGAGTTTGCTCCTCTGCCAGAGAAGTCAATGGACACTCTACCTCCATAGACACACCCATTTCATTTAAAAGTACTATGACTGCTTCTCTTAATTGACCCCAGGTGCTACTCATAGACAGCTCAGCTCCAAAGTGAGCACCGATCTCACGGAAGTCTGCCTTCCTGCACTGATTCAGCCCCTCTAATGTGGGCCTGGCCAAAAAATCTTTAACACTAAAACCTGCAGCCATTTTCGTGTTAAATCTGCTCCTTAACGCTTCCAAAGTCACCAATTACCAAAAACAGTAGGACCTAAGCTACACAAGCCACCCTACACTCTGCTACAAAAAATCACGGCAGACCTACCCAAACAACTACTTATAAATGATCAAAAACAATTTTTCCCAGCCTTTCACCACTGCACTCCAACACCCACACTCTCGCTGTCTTGGCGGAATCACACAGATCCCGGACGAGCCCCCATTATGTTACCCCTCCTTAGATGGTCAGGCCACCAGTGTAACACAATACAGCGCGGGTGCGAATGAAGGAGGCAGTACAACCAAAATTACTAATTAACAATGATTTATTTACAAAAAAACAAAACTTCTCCACAGGACACAGAGCACGGACAAACATTTACCCCAACCCCCTGAGCTATGCACTGGTCACTAAATAAAAGAGTCCCAAAAGAAACTAAACCCTTACTACCAAAACAACCCCAAAACTAACCCTAACAAAACAGGCCCCGTAGTGCCCCCAAGAATACAAGGGTTAGTGCCAGCACTCTAACTAGTGTGTATAACAGGGGATTGACTACATGAGGTGGGAACACGATGTATACCTGAAGGTGTGTAACTAAATTCCCTACCTCTTGGCTCTGGCCCCGTCTCATGGAGAGAAGAAAATAACAAAGTTAGAACATATCAAACAAAGGCAAACACGTGGTCAAGAGCAACTATAACAAAACTGTAACAAGGCTAGGAAAACAAGATAACACAAACAACACAAGACAAAAATGAGAGCTGCCACCTCTCTCCACAAAGCAAACAACTAAACTTATATAGAGAACCAGGGGAGAAATGATTGGTGAGTTCTTGATTGATGATGAACTGGTTTCAGCTGTGAAGGCCTCGGTTGATCACACAGGTGAAACCTATTGAGAGGGACTGATCAGTGAACACAAACACAAACCAAGGGGAAACATAAACATAACACCACATACCTCCACCCGTAACAATTGGTGATAAAACGCAGCCCTGGCGAAGGCCAACAGCTACTCGGAACAAGTTTGACTTACTTCCGAGAACCCGAATGCAGCTCTCACTTTGGGCGTACAGGGGTTGGATGGCCCTGAGGAGAGGCCCCCTCACCCCATACTCCCGCAGTACTTCCCACAGTATATCCCTGGGGACTCGATCATACGCCTTCTCCAAGTCTACAGAACACATGTAGACTGGATGGGCATACTCCCAAGCCCCATCTAGGATCCCTGTGAGAGTAAAAAGCTGGTCCGTTGTTCCACGACCAGGACGGAACCCACATTGTTCCTCCTTAATCTGAGGCTCGACAATCGGCCGGACCCTCCTTTCCAGCACCTTGGAGTAAACTTTCCCAGGGAGGCTGAGGAGTGTGATGCCCCTGTAGTTGGCACACACCCTCTGGTCCCCCTTTTTAAAAAGAGGAACCACCACCCCAGTCTGCCACTCTTTCGGCACTGTCTCAGACTTCCATGCAATTTCAAAGAGGCGTTTCATCCATGACAGACCCTGAACACCCAGAGCCTTCAGCATTTCCAGGCGAATCTCATCAACACCCGGGGCTTTAAACCCGTGAAGTTGTTTAACTACCTCGGTGACTTCGCCACAAGAGATTGACTCTGATCCCCTATCATCCTCCAGCTCTGCCTCTGCAACAGAGGACGGGTCAGTTGGGGTAGTTGGATTCAGGAGTTCCTCAAAGTGTTCCTTCCACCGACCGACAACCTCCTCATTCGAAGTCAACAGTGTCCCATCTTTGCTGTATACAGCAAAGATGGGACTCCTGAGGTGTCAGACAGTCCTCCAGAACAACTTTGGTGCCGTCCGATAGTCCTTCTCCATGGCCTCTCCGAACTCCTCCCACACCATCTGTTTTGCCTCAATCACAGCCGAGGCTGCAGTCCTTTTGGCCTGTCGGTACCCTGCAACTGCTTCAGGAGTCCCCAGGGACAACATGCCCCTGAAGGCCTCCTTCTTCAGTCGGACGGCTTCCCTGACCACCGGGCTCCACCACGGTGTTCGAGGGTTACCGCCCCTTGAGGCACCCAAGACCTTGAGACCACAGCTCTCAGCTGCAGCTTCAGCAAAGGAAGCTTTGAACATTGACCATTCAGGTTCAATGCCCCCAGCCTCCACAGGGATGCACGAGAAGCTCCTTCGGAGGTGTGAATTGAAGGCCTCATGGACTGAGTCCTTCTCCAGACATTCCCAGTTCACCCGCAGTACTCGTTTGGGCTTACCAGGTCTATCCGAAGGTTTCGTCCGCCAACGGACCCAACTCACCACCAGGTGGTGATCAGTCCACATCCCCTCTCTTCACCCGAGTGTCCAAAACACACGGTCGAAGGTCAGATGATATGATCACAAGATCAATCATTGACCTCTGACCCAGGGTGCTCTGGTACCAAGTACACTTGTGAGCATCCTTGTGTTCGAACATGGTGTTAGCTATGAACAATCCATGACTAGCACAGAAGTTCAATTAGATAACACCGCTCGGGTTTAGATCAGGGAGGCCGTTCCTCCCAATCACGCCCCTCCAAGTGTCTCCATCATTGCCGACATGTGCATTGAAGTCTTCCAGGAGAACAATGGAGTCTCCTACAGGGATCTTTTCAAGGACCCCATTTAGGGACCCCAAGAAGTCCGAATACTCTGAACTGATATTCGGTGCATATGTACAAATAACAGTCAGAGTTTTACACCCCCACAGCCTTAAGGCGTAGGGAAGCGACCCTCTCATCTACCGGGGTAATCTCCAACACAGCGGCGCTCAGCCGGGGGCTTGTAAGTATCCCCACACCCGACCACCCGACACAACTAAAACAAGGTCCAACCCCTATCCAAGAGTTTGGATACAGAACCGAGGCTATGTGTGGAGGTAAGCCCCACCAGATCCAACTGGTAACGCTCCACCTCCAACACAAGCTCCGGCTCCTTCCCCGCCAGTGAGGTGACATCCCACGTCCCTAAACCCAACATCTGCCGCCCGGGTCTGGTCCGTCGTGACCCCCTGTCGTCACTGCCACCCATATGGCAGCGCATCCGACCCCATCGGTCTGCCCTGCGGGTGGTGGGTCCACAGGGGTGGGAACAATCCACGTTGCGTTTTCGGGCTGAGCCCGGCCGGGCCCCGTGGCAGACCCGGCCACCAGGCGCTTGCTGACAGGCCCTCCGTCCAGGCCTGGCTCCAGACGTGGGCCCCGGGCTTCCTCCGGGCAGGGTCACATTTTTCCCTTTCCGATTTGTCATGGAATCTTCTGAACCATTCTTTGTCTGGCCCTTCACCTGAGACCTGTTTGCCTTGGGTGACCCTACCAGGAGTACAAGACCCCCGACAACATAGCTCCCATGATCCTTAGGGCACACAAACCTCTCCATCACGATAAGGTGATGGAGAGGTTAAGGTGACCTAACCCTAACCAAAAATAAAAATGAAAAGAAAAATGTGCTACGTGAATTTACATGTACTGTATAACGGAACATGATGGGAGTCAGCCTTCTGCATGATTTGCAATGTCAAGTTGAGCAACTCTAGTCTTGCACTGGCAAAAATAAAGGAACACTTCCTGAAGCTGCATGTAAAACATCAGAAACAGACTTTGCTGTGAAAATGTCATAAGAATAGCAGTTGCCAAGGTGAAACCACGCATGTCTGAACCGGTCTCTCAATAACAACAGCAGAAGTCACACTGATTTGCAGGTAGGTCATTTCATGTGAGTTCTTGCACTGTCTTGGTTTTCTTCTTTGAAAACGGTGACATTAATGCACAATCCATTAAATACACAGTATTTTCTGCACTTTAAGGTGCACCTAAAATTCTTTAATTTTCTCGATTTCTTATAATCCAATGTGCTTTATAAATAAAAAAAGTTTTAAAATTGACCATTCATTGAAGATGATTTCTCAGGTGCACTATATAATCCAGTGCGCTTTATGTATGGAATTTTTTATTAAAAATAGGCCATTCATTGAAGGTGCGCCTTATAATCCAGTGCACCTTATAGTGTGGAAAATATTGTACTTAAAAAAAAAAAAATTTAAATTACTGAAGGAGGGTTTGGTGAGTGAGCATATGAAACTGGCAGGGTTCGGTACCTCCAACAAGGTTAAGAACCACTGGTCTAGAGACAGTGCCACTGAGAAAAAGACAGGAGACAGAGCTGGAGGTAGCAGAGATGAAAATGCTGAGGTTCTCTTTGGGAGTGACCAGGATAGATAAGATCAGGAATGAGTACATCAGAGGGACAGCACATGTTAGAAGTTTTGGAGATAAAGTCAGAGAGGCCAGACTGAGATGGTTTGGACATGTCCAGAGGAGAGATAGTGAATACAGTATATCCTCCTTCATGCCCCGTGCCACCAGGGGGTAAAATGACTCTCTCAGGAGGAGCAGGGGGGAGGTGGCGAGGTTAGCACGCGGTGAATGGATTTAATTTAATTTTATACTGTTTATATCTTAATTTTATAGTGTTTATATTTTAGTTATAGTTTAGTATATAAGTCCTGTTAATGCTGCATGTGTCTGTTAGTGTAGTGTATGTATTGTGGCATGTCCTGTGATGTCAGTGTTTCTTTTTCTCCTGGTGTTTATCCAGTATTTATTCTTTATGTAAAGCCTGAGCAGTGGGTATGTACACTTTCCTCCGGGATTAATAAAGTGTCTGTCTGTCTGTCTGTCTCTCTATCCGTCTGTCCGTCTGTCCGTCCGTCCGTCCATCCATCTATCTTGGTAGAAGGTTGCTGAGTTTTGAACTGCCAGGCAAGAGGCCTAGAGGAAGACCAAAGAGGAGGTTTATGAATGTAGTAAAAGAGGACATGAAGGTAGTTGGTGTGAGAGAAGAGGATGCAGAAGACAGGGTTAGATGGAGACAACTGATTTGCTGTGGCGACCCCTGAAAGGAAAGCCGAAAGGGAAAGAAGAGGAAGAATATTTATTTTTTTACCACATGGTCAAATGATTTCAGTCTCTTTCTCATCAAAAACCATCAGCTCTTGGTCATATTTTCCTTTCCTTTCTCAATCTCTCACCACCTCTCCTGTTAACAAAAATAATGAAACCCAAGGTAGGTCACCTAGATTTGTTTCCAGTTGCAGACTGCATTCAGCTATGTTTGGAGTATCATTAATTAATTATTTAAAATTTATTTAAAATTTTATGATCACAATTTTGAGATTGTTTTCTTTTAATTTGAATGCCTTTGCAAAACAAAATGACGTTCCTTTCCACCATTCCAAACCTTTGTATGCAAATTTAGACAGACAGGCATAGAAGCACACCATATTCATTGGTGGACACCTCATTGCAGATTTTTGGTTGGCAGTCACGTGAGACCATACGCGCTTGTATTGGCTGATGGCATCCGGAAGTGCACTCATTCCGTCAGTCTTGGACTTTCCTGAGAAACAAAGTGCTTTATTTATTTATTTTTTATTTTACTTATTTATTTATTCAGTTTATTTTCTTCTTTCCAGACATGTTATTACAACAGATTTTACTTTCATCAGTGTTAGAACATCAGCAACAACATCCGAAAAGAAAAAAAAGGGTTGACGGGTAGAAGCCATTGGCCTAAATCAACAACATCTCTCTCATTGCAGCACATTGTCAACAAATTCATACTTTGCATGTCACAAATCGATTTCAATTACTTTATTCTGGTACATTGTTGTTTTAATCCATCCATTTAGTCCAATAGGCATGCATCTTTGCACATCTCTTTGTCAGTTCTTGAGAAGAGTCCGAATTTTGTTAATGTTCATTTTATTATTCCTTTCAAGGGTTGTTTCTGGTCAATTTTATGATTTAAGCGCCGTTGGAGCAGTCATAACATCTTGCACATCCTCAGTTACTGCACAAAGGTTACAGTGACATTTGTTTCACAGGATTGACAACATGAAGTTTAATTCGTCATAACAGTGCAGTCCTTTAACCATCATTCACATCAGAAATATAACCTTGCAAAATCATGTTTTTAAAAGCTTTTTTAAAGGCAGTTAGAGTTCCCATACTCCTAATTTCATTATCCAGTTTATTCCAATGCTTGACACCAGTGAACGATAATGAAAATGTTTTTAATGTTGTTCTTGCTTTTTTCTGTACAAATGCTGTGTTTTCTCTTAGTTGGTAATTGGATTCATTAATCTGTATTTGTGATTGTATATTTTGAGGTAAATTGTTATTGGCTGCTTTATACATAAGTTGTACAGTTTTATATCTTACGATGTCATTTTTTTTTCAGTAGTTTAGATGTAATAAGTGGTTTGTGTGAGCTCTATAATGTTCACTGTGAATAATTCTCAAGGCTCTTTTCTGGGTCAGAAATAAAGGTTCGTATTATAACCTTTAATTTATTTCTATATTTTTTTGTATTTTGCTTCTGCTTGTTCTGTTCTTTGTTTCACAAACTTTTTATATAATGTATTCTTTCTTTCTTTCCGACAGGCATTGATCAATGACAAAGTCATCCATGGTTTCTTAACACCTTTTTCGTTTAGATAGATTTTCTTCACTGGACAATGCAAATTGTACAATTCTTCTATTCTATCAGTGAGATAGTCATATGCACTGTTAACATCCTCAGCAGTGTAATCATCAGACCAGTTTTGAGCTAATAGATCATTTCTTAATGCGGTCATTCTTTCTTAATTCTTGACTCTCTTGTGGAATGTTTGGGCCTGTTCTCGACAGTTTGTTTCCAATCATAGTTGGTAAATATTGGGAGGTGATCACTTATGTCATTGATCAGCAGACCGCTCATAGTCTCATTAAGCATGACATTGGTGAAAATACTATCAATCAGGGTGGCACTATGAGTAGTGATCCTACTTGGTTTAGTGATTAAAGGCTGTAAACCAAATGTGTACATCGTATTAATGAAGCTTTCAGGTTGTGCATTTTTATTGGGATTTAACAGATCAATGTTGATATCACCACATAAAAACACATGTTTGTGTTTTCGAGAGTAAATTTCCCACACATTCAGTAAAATCTTCTATTTTAGAATCAGGTGCTCTGTAGACACAACTTACAATATTTTTACCTTTTTTCAACACTTCCACAGTTACATATTCCATTATGTTATCAACAGTTATCAACATATTTTTTAAGTCTCAAACTTAATGTTGTTTTCAATAAACAGGGCAACCCCCTCCCCCCCCCTACATTACTTCTGTTCACACAAGTCATGTTGTATCCATCCAAATAGAAATCCATGCCTTTCTTTTCATTAATCCAAGTTTCCATCACAGCGATGATTTTAAATGGATTATTGAACTGGTTTAGGTAACCCTTAATGCGTCCAAAATTGGTGTATAGACTCCTACTGTTGAAGTGAATTAGTGAAATCCTACGATCCGGTTTGAACTTTTTGTTGTATTGCTCCTGAGTGTGATATCCATTTTTTCTCATCGTATTATTGTAGAAATTGTCATCCGGGTCAATAATTCCATTTGGGTCAGACAGGGCATAATCCACAAAGTAATTGGTTTTCAATTCCAGATTATCTTGATCAGCAGTTCTCTGTACCAGATCTTTCATTTCGTCAGACAATGCAGTGATGGTTGTTCTCGGCTGTGTTGAGGTTGCATAGGTTTTCTCTTTGGTCATACCTTATTGGTTGAGTTTTTCCAATTTCTCCACATTTTTGATCACCATTGCTCTGGATAAAGCCCCTTTATTTTGATGAAGATCCTGAGGTTGTTGGTCCAGGTGTTTTCAATCAGCCCATTCTTCTTCAGCTGTCGAGCTCTTTTAGCGATATCAGCATTCTTTTTGTTGAGATTCTCATTGATGTAGATGTCTTTTCCTCTCAGTTTAGGGCCTTGTTTCAGAAGAGCAATTTTGAACTTGCGGTTGTAGAACTTTATCAGCACTGCAGGTGTTCTCCTATCTCCAGAAGGTAGTGGGTGACATGTCTCAATCTGGTCCGGCTCGATATTAATCTCCAGGTCCCTCAGTTGAGAAATCACCTGTAGTTCCACCGACTCATAATCAGTGCTGTGTTCTGTTTCCAGTCCTCTGGTCACGGCATGAGCAGTGCCAGAGACCATATCCAGTGCCAGAGACCATATTTCTCCTGTGCTGGCTTCTCTGCACTGGCTTCCTGTGAAAGCTAGGATAGATTTTAAAATACTCCTCCTCACTTACAAAGCCCTTCGTGGCCAGGCACCGGCCTATCTGAAGGAACTTTCACTTCCTTATAATCCATCTAGAGCATTACGCTCTCAACATACTGGCCTACTGGTGGTTCCTAGAATTTATAAAAGTAGGACGGGAGCTAGAGCCTTTTGCTATCAAGCCCCTCTATTGTGGAACCACCTCCCTACCTCAGTTCGGGGGGCAGACACCCTCTCACTATTTAAGACTAGACTTAAAACTTTTTCATAAATTTTACAATTAATGGCAACTTATGTTACTATGTTTATTTTCATATAGACCTACACTGCTGGAGACTCAACATCTAGACTCACTGAGTTCCTCTCTCCTCCCCCTTCTCTCCAACCATCTTTGTTACTCCTTCTCTTCTCTGATCTCACTCTCCAAGTCTCCAATCACACCCAGTAACTAAACTTCTTTCCTGGAGTCTCTGTGCTCTATGTCCTCACAGGTTTTTCTCAGGTTCACCCCTCGACCACCCATCTGCTATGGACCTGCTCTTCCCATCCCACCAGTACCACCCCTAACCTAATCATCGGCTGGGGTCCGGCTTCCTTTTTCCTCCGCGCCACCACACTGTTCCACCCCTCATCCACCCATCCGCTGTGGACCATCTGCTGTGGACCTGCACCCCCCATCCACCAGTATCACCCCTCACCTAACCATCGACTGGGATCCTGCTGACTCTCTTCCTTCGTGTCATGTTAGTGTTCCACCCCTCATCCACCCATCCGCTGTGGACCTTCCTCTGTGGACCTTCTCCTCCAAGCCCACCAGTACCACCCCTCAACTATCCATCGGCTGGGGTCCTGCTTCCTTTCTTCCTCCGTGCCGCCATACAGTCATCCACGCAGCTGTAATTGTGCCTTGACTTTAGCAACCTTAACCATATTGATACTGTCTCTATCTCGCCAATCTGCCACTCTCTCTCTGTCTCTCTCTCTCTGACCCTGTTCTTATCTTCCTTTGATTTCTTTTCCACCCAACCGGTCGAGGCGGATGGCCGCCCAAAAGAGTCTGGGTCCTGCCCGGAGTTTCTTCCTCATTGAGGGAGTTTTTCCCCGCCACTGTCGCTTATGCTTGCTCTGGAGGGTTCAGTTGGGTTTCTCTGTCTGTTAAAGCGCTTTGAAATGTCTGCTGCCATGGTTAAGCGCTATATAAATAAAACTTGATTGATTGATTGATAATTTCTCGGCTTAAGTTTGATGCCGGTGATGATCACATCATTTGTTCGAATGCTTTGTTCGAATTCATCCATTCTTTGTTGTCCTTGCGCTGTGCCTTTCTGCATTTTTTCCATGTCATCCTCCACTTTTTGGATGCGGTTAATTAACGGTATCAGCTTGTCTTCCAGCCTTTTATCAATTTCACTGTTGAACTCATCGAAGTCATTGTTGAACTTATTGAAGTCACTCCTGTGCTTGTCCACAGTGCGGGTTAGTGCCTCCAGCCCAGAGGCCAGCCATTCAAGGGTTTTATTCTCATGTTTATTCTCAGACTCCTCGGATTTCCCTTTTCCTCTCGGCATTGTGAAGGAATCAGTGAGAGTTAATGAGTGTTTATCCAATACGAGTTCGAGAGAGATAGCAAAGTTAGCAACAATGAGAGACAGAATAAAAGATGTCTGCTCTCATTGAAAGCCGGAAAGCAAAGAATGCTGTGTGTGTATATATAAATATATATAGTATGTTCCTCCCACCCTTGTAGGGGGTACCTGTGTGTTATTGTCAAGCTTGGGTCTTCTTACTTCTTGATATCAGCCACTTCCTCTTTCTGACGGTGGTATATGCCATGTCCCTCCCACTCTTGTAGGGGGTATCTGTGTTTTATCGGGTCCTCTGCGAGAGGCCTGGGAGTCTGGAGGTTATGTGAAGTACCTTAGCTGTTCGGAGAACTGTGCTCTTCTGGACTGAGGCTTCAGATATTGTTCCAGGAATCTGCTGGAGCCACTCTTCCAGTTTGAGGGTCACTGCCCCAAGTGCTCCTACTACCACGGGGACAACGTTAGCCTTGACCTTCCACATATGTTCCAGCTGATCATTCAACCCTTGATACTTCTCAATATTTTTTGAACAACACCAGGCACCCCCTACACACCACCTTCTCCCAGCAGAGAAGCACCTTCAGCGGCAGACTGCTGTCATACAGCGTTTTAATT
This sequence comes from Antennarius striatus, assembly GCF_040054535.1. Taxonomy (NCBI): domain Eukaryota; kingdom Metazoa; phylum Chordata; class Actinopteri; order Lophiiformes; family Antennariidae; genus Antennarius; species Antennarius striatus. Next base: position 14,739,592 of record NC_090783.1, on the reverse strand, counting down.
TAATTTTATACTGTTTATATATATATATATATATATATATACTGTTTTATATTTTTATTTTATTTTTTTAATTCTATACTGTTTAGATTTTATTTTATACTTTTTATATTTTAATACTGTAATATTTTTTTAAATTTTATACTGTTTATATTTTAATTTTATACTGTTTATATTTTAGTTACAGTTTAGTATATAAGTCCTGTTAGTGCTGCATGTGTCTGTCTGTTAGTGTAGTGTATGTCTTGTGGTATGTCCTGTGATGTCAGTGTTTCTTTTTCTCCTGGTGTTTATCCAGTATTATTTGTTATGTAATGCCTGAGCAGTGGATATATACAATTTCCTCTGGGATTAATAAAGTATCTATCTATTTTTATGTTCCTTCTTCCTGATGTAGGTATACGCTGGAATCGCCACATCTATCACTAAAGCTCTCTTCTGCTCTTTGTCCACCACCACTATATTTGGTTGGTTAGCCAGGAGCTGTTTATCAGTCTGGAATCTGAAATATCACAGAATCTTAGCCTTGTTGTTCTCAGCTACCTTCGGTGGTATGTCCCATTGGGATTTGGGTACTTTTAGTCCATACTGGGTACAGATGTTCCTGTACACTATCACAGCTACTTGGTTGTGCCTCTCCATGTATGCTGACCCGGCTAGCATCTTACAGCCTGCTACAACATGCTGGACTGTTTCGCGGGCTTCTTTACATAACCTGCACATTGGATCAGATCTGCTGTAGTAGATATTGGCCTCTATTGCTCTTGTACTTTGTGCATGTTTTTGTGCTGCCATGAACAGTGCCTCTGTGCTGTCTGTCAGTCCAGCTTTGTCCAGCCATTGGAATTACTTCTTGATATCAGCCACTTCCTCTTTCTGACGGTGGTATATGCCATGTCCCTCCCACCCTTGTAGGGGGTATCTGTGTCCTCTGCCAGAGGCCTGGTAGTCTGAGGGCTATGTGAAGTAGCTTAGCCGTTCCGAGGACTGTGCTCTTCTAGACTGAGGCTTCAGATATTGTTCCAGGAATCTGCTGGAGCCAGAGGCCATGTTGTCTCCTTTGCCTCCTCCTCCTCTCTTTCGTCAGGTTCCTGCTGTCTGAGGCATTCACTGAGCAGTTCATCTGTTGGGGCCATCTTCCTGATGTACTCTTGAATTTTTTATGCTTCATTCCTGGACAGTGGCCCTGATGCTCACTAGTCCTCGACATCTTTATTTCGGCTTAGTACACAGCCTCAGAGTGTTGAATTTGGGGTGAAACCCTACTTGCATTATGAGGAGATTTCTAGTCTTTGTAGCGCTCCTCATGATTGTCATTAGCCTGAGGAATCCCAATGCATTTGTAGCTGTCCTGGATGTCTCCTATCCTCTCCCCTGGTAGGTCAATGCCTTCAGTTCTGATCACCTTGCCTCTCTTTGATATCATCCAGCCACATCGGTCTCGTTTGAATGACATCCCTTTGCCGTGGGTCAGTGAGTGACGTGGGTCAGTGAGTTGAATTCTCACTCATTCTTGGGGTACAGCTTGATATCACCCATGCAGAGTAGGTGGCTGATTGTTGCCCCACTTTGGAATCAGTATCCGCAGCCACTCTTTGTGATGATGTGATTGTCGGGGTGAATGTGAAATCCCCCCTGCTGGCCTGGCGTCCTGGCTCTCTCTTGCCATAGCAGTGTTGTAGTATTTCATCGATCTCTAGTTGTGATAGCAGTTTTCGGTTATGGATGTTGGCACACTGCGCTAACAGCTGTTTCTTTTTTTTCTGTTTTCTTTTTTTGCCTTGATTGTGTTTTTCAAAGCACAATTAGAGACCTTTATCTTGGCCTCTAACTGTTTCTTCCATGGATCGTATTGCTTGTAATGCAATACCCTCCAGCTAACTGGCTGACTTTTCTCTTTGTCGCCTTTATGTTGGTCTGTAACCGTCTGTCTATCATGGAGGATATTACTTGTATGCACTGTACTGAAATTATATCTCAAAACTTCAAGGATCATTGTTGCTGTTCTGCGACTCAGCTTGCTAGTCTTGGTGATGCTCCTTGTAGCGATGGTTCTTATCGCAGCATTCACATCTTCTAGCAGATGTTCTGAAGATACTTGGCAACTCAGAGTTGGTATTTGTCGGAGGCTCCAGGTTTCCAGTTGGATCATGATCTTTCTTCTCACGTTGGTGGCTCTACTATTGAGGCTGTTTATATCTATTGGGGCTTGTTACCCAATCTCGAATTGCGGGGTTGATGGTGAAATCCCCCCACTGACCTGTCATCCTGGTTCCACCTTGCCATAGCACTGTTGTAAAATTTCATCTAGTTGTGATAGTAGTTTTTGGTTATGGATGATAGAAAAATGGGCTAACAGCTATTGCCCTGTTAGCCCTGATTGTGGGTTTCGAAGCATCCACTGGTCCTACATTCATCCCATACATCCCCTCTCTCTGGGATTGCTTGCATAGTTTCATCCCAGCTTTTCCATATTCTCCGCCCTTGTCCATGTGTGTCTTATTCCAATAACCCATTTCTAATCAGATTGCCCTGGTTCCCTAGCAACTGATGCAGACCTTGTTGACCCAGAAAAGATCAGAGCCAGTATGACTCTATCATTATTGTGTTCGCTCATGCCTTAGGTAGGCTAGTATAGTATTAAGGATCTTGCTTAAGGACCTTGGCTGAATAGTGCTTGCCCTGTCCAGGATTCAAGCACCCCAGCCAGATCCCTGAGTTGCGTTCATTTTTCGGCTTTGTCAGCTAATATCAGCTCTTTGTAGAGTGCTTTGCATAGCTGGCAACTCCTTTGCATCGGCTGGAGGCTAAACTGGCACGTACTAAGTCAAAAAAGGGACCTGGTCAGGCTCTAGGGGCTGCATGGACAGCTGAATGAGAAGACAGAGCTTTGAGACCTTAAAGGCAACATTGGTTTCAACCCCAGTCCTCACCTACACTAACTTTTCATGTCCATTCATTTTAGAAATGGATACCAGATAGAGTGGCCATTTTGCAGGAGACAGAAAATGAGCCCAACATTCCTAATTACAGCTCTATGAAGCTAGAATTCCCTGTGCTCAAGAGGACCATGATGGAGAAATGTTGGGAGTATCTGTTGGGCCATCAGTGTGTTGCCTACACCAATAATAACCCCGGAAGTTATCTCCATTCTACCAAACTGAGGCTGCAGAGCAGCAATGGGTTGCCCAACTTTCCCTCTTTTGATTTTGATCTCACATATTGTTATGGACACAGCAACTATAATGCATATGTGCTCTCTCAGCAGTATGTTCCTGGTTCTCATGTGGTGGCTGAGTCCTTGCCGGGATTTAAAGTTTCCAGAGCCACACCCAGACCCTGCGGTGTTTTGCTTCCATTACCTTGTTCTAGCATGAGCCAAACAATAAGGTTTGCCACATGTAGGGCTAAAGTACAGAAATAAACTCCGTTATCTAGACTGTGCCTCTTTAAACGATGCCTCTGGTGTGTAAAATACGGTAAACTGGGTCAGATTGAGTGTTAGCATTAGGGTTAGGATTCTTTGAATAAGAACTCTGATGTTTCAGGACATTTTCCATTTGTTTCTCTTCTTTTTTCATTTCCTTTCGGTTTTTCCCTTTAGGGGTTGCCACAGCGAATCAGTTGCCTCCATCTAATCTTGTCTTCTGTATCCTCCTCTCTCACACCAACTACCTCCATGTCTTCTTTCACTACATCCATGAACCTCCTCTTTGGTCTTCCTCTAGGCCTCCTGCCTGGCAGTTCAAAACTCGGAATCCTTCTACCAATATATTCACTATCCTCTGGACATGTCCAACCCATCCCAGTCTGGCCTCTCTGACTTTATCTCCAAAACCTTTAACATGTGCTGTCCCTCTGATGTATTCATTCCTGATCCTATCCATCCTGGTCACTCTCAGAGTGAACCTCAGCATCCTCATCTCTGCTACCTCCAGCTCTGTCTCCTGTCTTTTCCTGAAAAAAAAAATACAATTTCAGTTTTGACACTCACTTTTTTGATTTGCTTACAGTATGATGAATGAATGACAAACTCACAGGGTTGAACAAAGAAAAGAGCTCCCCATACAGAAAAAAACAAATGTCATCCTTTGAACAAACCCTTGAGACATGTATGGATTTCACTGTGTGTGTGTGTGTGTGTGTGTGTGTGTGTGTGTGTGTGCGTGCGTGCGTGCGTGCGTGCGTGTGTGTGTGTGTGTATCAGCCTCTTATTCAAAGTGACATTTTAAGCCGTTTAACTGTCACTCAGCTGCGCAGAAGCTCTGTCTTGATGACTGACCCCCAACCCATGGGGGTTTGGTATGACCCACTGGAGCTTTGCCTATTAATGAGGGTCCTGCCATGTCCAGTGGGGGGGAGCTTGACAGGATAAGTGGCTATCCTAGCAGGAGTGACACAGCTGAATAAACCAGAGTCTGCGATGTGATGTCTGATAAGATTTTAAAGAGCTGAAAAAACAGTCTCAGAAGCAGAAAGCCAGTTAACTGCAAGTCATTTTAAGGTCTTTTTGAAGTTTTCTAAAGTGACAGGGAATCAATCACGGTTCTTAACTTCCTCAGTCTGAGAGCAAAGCTGACAAAGTTTAGCCTGTTATTCGGAGAGCTGACAATGCCACATGAAAAGCTAACACTCCAGTGTTTTTTGCTGTGCAGAGATCCTTCAAAATTGAACCTGGTCAAGGTCTCATCTAAAGTTAAATTTCACATTCAAAAAGTGGTTAATTTCCTTTCCAGTTGTGTTATTCTTTCCACATTTCAAAGGATTAGTTTATATTTATTGTTAAATTCTCTAAATTTTTAATTGATAGTTTGTGTAGCTGTTTCAGGAGACACAGGTGTTGAAGAATGGTTTGGAATACCTGAAATTAAAGTTGAAATATCTTAAATTGCAGCTGGTAAGATTTCTTTATTCCATACAGTTTTTATGTTTCAGGCTCTAAATTGTTGCACTTTCCCTGGATCTGGATAACACAAGGCTTTAGAATTATCAGAATTTTAACACATTTTTGTCATTACTGACAAGATCATTTATTCATTCATTTATTCATTCATCTTCAACCGCTTTTCTGCCTTTTGCAGGTCAGGGGGATTGCTGGAGCCTATCCCTGCTTGCTTGCGGACAAGAGGGGGGGCGAGATCAATGGTGTTTTTTATTTCAAGTTTCATTCTTGTAATTTGCGTATTTTGCATGTTCTCCCTGTGTCTGCGTGGGTTCTCTCCAGGTTCTCTTGCTTCCTTCCACCTCCAAAAACATGTGTTTTAGGATAATTGGTCATTCCAAATTGACCGTAGTGTGAGTGTGAGTGTGCATGGTTGTCTGTCTCTGTGTGGCTCCGCAGTTCACTGGCATCATGCCTGGAGTTTGCATTGTCCAAAACTTCCCCGCAATGTTAAAGAGGCGTGTCATCCATGACAGCTCCTCAACACCCAGAGCCTTCAGCATTTTGGGGCGAATCTCATCAACTCCTGTGGCTTTGCCACTGTGAAATTGTTTAACTACCTTGGTGACTCCGCCCACATATTGATTCGAATCTCTCATCCTTCAGCTTGGCCTCTGCAACAGATGACAGGTCAGTTGGGGTAGCTGGATTCAGGAGTTTCTCAAAGTGTTCCTTCCACCCACCGACAACATCCTCAGTCGAGGTCAACAGTGTCCCATCTTTGCCTTATACAACTTGAATGGTCCCCCGCTTTCACCTCCTGAGGTGTCGGACAGTCCTCCAGATCAACCTTGGTGGTCCGATAGTCCTTCTCCATGGCCTCTCCGAACTCCTCCCACACCATCTGTTTTGCCTCCATCACAACCGAGGCTGCAGTCCTTCTGGCCTGTCGGTACCCTGCAACTGCTTCAGGAGTCCCCAGGGACAACATGCCCCTGAAGGCCTCCTTCTTCAGTCGGACGGCTTCTCTGACCACCGGGGTCCACCACGGTGTTCGAGGGTTACCGCCCCTTGAGGCAACAAAGATCTTGAGACCACACCTCTCAGCTGCAGCTTCAGAAATGGAAGCCTTGAACATCGACCATTCAGGTTTGATGTCTTCAGCCTCCACAGGAATGCACAAGAAGTTCCTTCGGAAGTGTGAATTGAAGGCTTCGCGGACAGAGTCCTCCTCCAGACGTTCCCAGTTCACCAGCACTTCTCATTTGGGCTTACCAGGTTTATCCAAAGGTTTCCACCACCAGCGGACCCAACTCACCACCACCACAACAGCTTTGCCCCTCTCTTCACCCGATTATTCAAAACACGCGGTCAACGGTCAGATGATACGATCAAAAAGATCGATCATTGACTTCCGACCCAGGGTGCCCTGGTACCAGGTACACTTATGAGCATTGTTGTGTTTGAACATGGTGTTAGCTATGAACAATTCGAGACGAGCACAGAAGTCTAACAACATAACATCGCTCGGGTTTAGATCAGGGAGGCCATTCCTCCCAATCACATCCTTCAAGGTGTCTCCATCATTGCCATGTGTGCATTGAAGTCCCAATAAGAACAATGGAGACCCCTACAGGGATCCCGTGAAGGATCTCATGTAGGAACGCCAAGAAGGCTGAATACTCCAGGCTGCTATCCAGTGTATACGCACAAACAACAGTCAGAGTTTGCTCTCCCAAAGCCTTAAGGCAATGGGAGGCCTTGTGAGTATCCCCACACCCACCCTGCACCTCAAGCCTGACGCAACTCGAGAGTAAAACAAGATCTGACCCCTATCCAGAAATTTGGTTCCAAAACCGAGGCTGTGCGTGGAGGTAAGCCCCACCAGATCCAACTGGTAACGCTCCTCCTCCAACACAAGCTCCCGCCAGTGAGGTGACATTCCACATCCCCAAAGCCAGATTCTCTCACCTGGGTCTGGCAAGTCATGACCCCCTGTCATCACTGCCACCCATATGGCAGTGCACCTGACCCCATTGATCTGACCTGCGGGTGGAGGGTCGACAGGGGTGGTAAAAATCCACGTTGCCTTTTCCAGCTGAGCCCGGCCAGGCCCCATAGCGGACCCGACCACCTGGCGCTCGCTGACAGGCCCTCTGTCCAGGCCTGGCTCCAGACGTGGTCCCCCGGTTTCCTCCGGGCAGGGTCACATTTTTCCCTTTTCAGTTGTTCATGGGGTCTTCTGAACCATTTGTGTGCCCCCTCACCTGAGACCTGTTTGCCTTGGATGACCGTAACAGGAGTACAAGACGCCCGACAACATAGCTCCCAGGATCCCTAGGGCACACAAGACTCTCCACCAGCTTCCTTGGGGAGCTGGTGTTATTTTGCTTAGTTAGTGATGAGTAAAAGGCTATTTTGGAACTACAGAGAGCCTTTCTTTCTTTTCATACTATGTGAGATTCTTCTGAGTGGAATGTTTTGAATATCCTTTCAAATTTCTGTTTGTGCGTGTGTGTGTGTGTGTGTGTGTGTGTGTGCGTGTGTGCGTGCGTGCGTGCGTGCGTGCGTGCGTGCGTGCGTGCGTGTGTGTGTGTGTGTGTGTGTGTGTGCGTGCGTGCGTGCGTGTGTGTATCATAGCATGGGGCTAATTTTATTTTATATGGCTGTTTTTTTGGGGGAGCAATGAAGTCTAGAATAATTTGGCAAGATTTTGAAGCGCTTTACTTACATTGAGGTGAACAGTTGAAATAAATACTGATGGACTGACTGCAGCCACAGCTCTATCAGAAAGGCATTGGGTGTAGGAATTTTTGCCAAATGATGTGTAGTCCATTACCAATAATTCAAAACGTATTTGGTAGTGGTTTGGTGACAGGAAATTCTGTGAAAACTATTGCATGTTTTGTTTCAATACTATTTTCAATGTTAAGATGGAGAGTGAGGTTAAGGAGGTAAAAAGATTCAGGCATCAATTAACTGTAATAAAAAGATGATTGCAAAAATGATTACAGACATCTACTTGAAAATCAAAATCCCAATAACAGGGGTGTCAAAGTCAAATACACGGAGGGCCAAAAAATGTTTATTAAAGCATATTGAAATGAACATAACCTATTGAAACAAGACCTTACACAGTGTATATTATTTAATGATTAACCCTTGGATACACAAGTTACTGATACATCCACGTTTCCACAGGGGAGGTCAAACATGACCCCAAGAGCTGATTCTCTTCCACAGCCTCGAAATGAAAAGTTACAATACATTCATATTCAAGGTATTCACAATGAAACAAGTTTGTGACACAAAACCATTTGAATTACATAGATAGATAGATACTTTATTAATCCCGGGGGAAATTGCACATATCTACTGCTCAGGCACTACATAATGAATAAATACTGGATAAACACAAGGAGAAAAAGAAAGACTGACACCACAGGACACACCACAAAACATACACTACACTAAAAGACACATGCAGCACTAACAGGACATATACTAAATTAAAACTAAAATATAAACAGTATATAATTAAACAAAATAAAATGACACAAATAAAAACAAAAAGTGAATGAGAAAATTAGCAGGAGGCCCAGATGGTGGGTAAGGTATACCCTTCTCACAATGTAAGGCATGTCACTATCTAATATCACAACATCACAACACCTTAGCCCCACTACACTGACATCCCATCTCATCTCCTCCATTTGACCGCGTGCTTACCTCAACACCCCCCCCCCCACTCCTCCTGAGAAAGTCATTGTACCCCCTGATGGTACGGGACACGAAGGAAGACCTCAGCCTCTCAGTGGAGGCGCTGTGTGACAGCAGTCTGCCGCTGAAGGTGCTTCTCTGCTGGGAGAAGGTGGTGTGTAGGGGGTGGCTGGTGTTGTTCATGATAGCCATGACTTTAGACATGGTCCTGCTCTCCAGAAGCGTCCACAGAGTCCAGGTTCAGCCCGACCACTGAGCCCGCTCTGCAGATCAGTTTGTTAAGGCGGTCCATATCTCTTTTCCTGGCCCCGCCACCCCAACACACAATGGCGTATGACAGCACACTGTAAACTAAGGATAGATAGAGCATGAGAAGGAGCTTAGGACAGATGTTTATTTGCTGCTCATTGTTTATTTATTCTTTCGTTTACTGAAAGAATTTGCAGCATAAAAACACAGATCTCTCAACATCTGCATCTGTCACAAACTACTTGCTTCTGGCTGTGACCGTTGCACACACGGGTACTGCATTTAACACAGCAATCAGCGGTTTTGCAATCTTTCTGGGACACAACCTGCACCTCATCCATTGGCGATTGTGTCTCTGTTCCCTCTGGATGGGTCACAGCAGTCTTTGTTACTCCGACCTTTTCCATTGCGGCTGTGATGTAGGCTGGTAGGCTCAGGGTACCTTCCAGTCGACTTCTCATGTCAGGCGCACAAGCTCCGTTGAGAGCTCCAAGAGGAAGTGTCGTCTTCCATGGGTGATGCCTGTGTAAAATTCAGAGTGCTGAGCCCTGTAAAGTGTATAAGCATTCCGAGCGGCAACGTCAATCATGTTATACCAGAGCATCATGGGCCATCTCTGCATCTGCCGTTTGCAGGTGTATTTGCCAACCATCTGGTCAATTATATCCACTCATCCTTCGGTCTAATTGTAGAAGAGGATCGCTTCTGGCTTTTTATTTGGGCTGGATTCATCCACCGTCCTGCTGTGGTGCATTGTGCTGAGCAGCAGAACAGCCTTCCCCTTCTTTCGTACATAGATGATCATGGTCATGTTGCAATTGAACCCAAATTCGGTGCTGTGGACCTGTCTGGTCCAAGAGATGTTCATGACTGGAGGAATGTCCGGCTTGTTTTGTTGCAAAGTTCCCACGATAGTCAGACACTCCTCCAGGAGATACTCTGCAAGAGAGGCGCTGGTGAAGAAATTGTCAGTGGTGATGTTTCGATGTCTGAATCTACTGCACAACTGACGGACAGTGTTTTCCCCCAGATTCTTCTGGACATTTCCCCCTGGTTGTCTCCCTAGATACACAATCCCATCAACTGCATATGGGCTACATGCATCACAAACCCAGAAGATCTGTATCCCTTACTTGGTGGGCTTGCATGGCATGTACTGCAGAAGCTGGGTCCTCCCTCAAAAAAGACACGAGTTGTTCATCCACTGTCATGCAATCATTGGGAACGTGATGGGAGTCAGCGTTCTGCATGATTTGCATTGTCAAGTTGATTAACTCTAGTCTCACACTGGCGAAAATAAAGGAACACTTCCTTAACCTGCATGGAAAACAAAAGAAACAGACTTTACTGTGAAAATTACATAAGAGTAGCACTTGCCAAGTTGAAGTCACGCATATCTGAACTGGTCTCTCAATAACAACAGCAGAAGTCACACTGATTTGCAGGTAGGTCATTTCATGTGAGTTTATGCACTGTCTTGGTTTTTTTCTTTGAAAACGGTGACATTAATGCACAATTCATTAAATACAGTTTTTTATGCACTATAAGGTGCACCTAAAAAATCTTTAATTTTCTCAATTTCTTATAATCCAATGTGCTTTATAAATAAAAACAGTTTTAAAATTGACCATTCGTTGAAGATGATTTCTCAGGTGTGTTTTATAATCCAGTACGCTTTATAATCGCGTGCACTTTATAATCCAGTGCGCTTTATGTATGTAATTTTTTATTAAAAATAGGCCATTCATTGAAGGTGCGCCTTATTATCCAGTGCACCTTATAGTGTGGAAAATATTGTACTTAAAAAAAAAAAAATTTAAATTACTGAAGGAGAGTTTGGTGAGTGAGCATATGAAACTGGCAGCGTTCGGTACCTCCAACAAGGTAAAGTACCACTGGTCTAGAGACAGTGACACTGAGAAAAAGACAGGAGACAGAGCTGGAGGTAGCAGAGATGAAAATGCTGAGGTTCTCTTTGGGAGTGACCAGGATAGATAAGATCAGGAATGAGTACATCAGAGGGACAGCACATGTTAGAAGTTTTGGAGATAAAGTCAGAAAGGCCAGACTGAGATGGTTTGGACATGTCCAGAGGAGAGATAGTGAATACAGCATATCCTCCTTCATGCCCCGTGCCACCAGGGTAAAATGATTTGCAGGTAGATACTTTCATGTGAGTTCATGCACTGTCTTGGTTTTGTTCTTTGAAAGAGGTGAGATTAATCTACAATTCATTAGAGACACCAGTAAAACATATACTTATGTCTTGAATTTGAAAAAAAAAATGAAAAAAAAAGTCTTTTTACTAAAGAAGAGTTCGGTGAGTGAGCACATGAAACCGGCAGGGTTCAGTACCTCCAACAAGGTTAAGAACCACTGTCATAGAGAAATGACTTACAAGTCATGCGAGCTGGACGCGGATGTGGAGGCGGTGCTCAGTGAAGCAGAGGTCATTTGGCTCGCCGACGGCCCCTGTTGTGTGTGTTGATGCCTTGCTGGATGTTGCAAATGCCAGCGGGGCTGCTGGGGGCTGGGAACGGGGTTACGAATGCCCGCCATCCTGCTGTATGCTCGGGTTGTGTGTCTGGAGGCGGTTCACAGGACTGCTGAAGTCGGCTCCCAGGTGGAGAGCTTGCTGATACCGGTTGTGTTGATTGGAAAGTTCCAGCTAGTGATGTCTGCTTTGTTCCGGCGTTCCGATACACACCTTGGACTCGGTGGGTGTTCCCATGTGAAACACTGCTCCGGAGCCTTCTTCAAACATGGAAAAACAACATGAAAACCACATTTTCGCCCACAGAAGAGGCTCTCGCTTCTTCTCAGACAGTTATGAAGCATCAGTTTGACTGTTCTGCTGTTCGCCGATGCTTCAAACAAGGTGACAAAGCTTTAGTGTTACTGCCAAGCCCCGGCTTGTCCCTCTCTCCCAAATTTTCCGGTCCATATGAAGTGTGTGATCGCTTGAGTGATACAGAATACGTCATTAGAACCCCTGATAAGAAACGAAAGACTTGTGTGTGCCACATAAATATGTTAAAATTGTATCACTCCAAAACTGTACACGAATTTGGTCCCTGTGAAATAGAAGAACCTCCGCTGTCTGACGTGTCTGGCACCTGCTCGCTAATAGTGTCAGAAACACCAGACATCTCTGATGAAAATGATGGGCTGGTGAAGCTTCCGTCAGCTCATCAAAGATACCAAACTCTGAGATGTTAAAAGTGTTGCCGTCTCATCTAGGGCACTTGACAGATGAGCAGCAGCGTGATGTTATCGCGTTAATAAGTTGTTTTCCGTGTCTGTTTAATGATATTCCAAGTCGCACTAATGTTCACCAACATATTAATTTTAAAGATGTGAAACCAATTAAACAACATCTCTATCGTGTTAATCCAACGAAGCGTGCACTGATGAAACCTGAGGCAGAGTACCTCCCACAACACGGGTTGGCCACACCCAGCTCAAGCCCCTGGGGTTCCCCATATCTGTTAGAAACTAAATCTGATGGGTCTCCTCAGTTTATTACTGCTTTCCGTATGGTAAATGCCGCCTCAGATCATGTGTGTTCTCACGTACGTAAGTTCCACAAGTACCTGCTTCTACAATTGAAAAAGACACCCTTGCTTTGTTGTTAGCACTGTAAAGGTATATGTGGGTTCCAGTTCTTCGCCGGTTGTAGTCCTGACCGATCATAACCCCCTTGTTTTTCCTGTCCTGCATGTATAACCAAAACCAAAGGCTCATGCGGCGGGCTCTGATTGTGCAGGGTTACAACCTTGAAATCCTCCAATAAAAGGGGTAGGATAACATCATGGCAGACACATTGTCCAGGTTTGATGGCAATACCTATTGGTTTGCGTCTTAAGGGGAGCAGCACCCATTGGTTCGTCTTGGTTTGGTTTTTACACCTTGTTTTGTTTATTTGTCAATTAAATCACATTGTATTAATAAATAACTTATCTTAAAACATCTTCAATCTGGTTTTTATGTTGCGTTCCTTTACAATCATGAGCCAAGAGACGTAGCATAGTAAAATAAACCCATGCTGTCAATAATTAGCAGGTGGCAATTAAAGTGGCTGTGATCACGCCCCACCTGTAGAAGCCAAGCATAGACATAATTTTTTAAATTTTATATTCTGATTTTAATTTCCGCAGGGAAATTAGTGGCACACTGTAGTTAGTTTTGAATCATGCAAATATGTGTTTACAGGCCCTGAACACACAAACACACACACAGGGGGCCTGTACGCATGCAGAAAAGGTAGAGTGGCAGGCAGCTCCTTCGTGGTATGCCCCAAAATGAGCAACTTGTAAGGGGGATGGCACCTTGGCAGTGCTTTGGAGGTGAGCTGACACCTCCCACTGCCAGCTCACCTCCGGCTGTTATTTTGGGTGGGAGCAGGAATCAAACTGTCGATTTTGAAACATTGGACTACCCGCTCTACCGCGCGGTCTACCACTGAGCCACTGCCACCCCTTCTACCAGCAGGCAGCGCGTCGGCGTCAGAACTGACGTCGGTGTTTTAGGCGAGGGACGTGAATGAATGAATGAATGAATGAATAAATAAATAAATAAACAAAGATGATGACAACATTTTCAAGTGTCATGTATGTTTATCAATGCGTCTTCGACGTGGAGCTGTTATGTGTCAGAGAATAGCCGGTTTTAGCTCTGTCCATTCTGTGCATGTAGAGACAGGTCACAAGCATGACGTCACAGCGGTTTTCATCGCAGGGAGATGCCCCCCGGATAGAAAAATTTTCGGTTACAACATCTACACGACAACGCAGACCCTGCATTTTCAAAAAACTTCACTTTGGCCAGCATTTTCAAAAAGTTGCGTTTTCATCCTGAATATCTCCGTTGTCGTGTGGACAGAAGGCGTAACCGCAAGAAAAAACTTGCGTTTTTGAAAAGATCCTGCACCATCCTTAGACGGGGCCTAAGCTGCTCCTGCTCACCCACAAAGCACTAAAGGGAGAGGGTCCAATACACAGGCCTACTGGTAATTCCCGAGAGTTTAAAAAGGTATTTGGGAGGTAGAATCTTCTGCTGTCATCTCTGGAACAACCTCTCAGTTCAAGTTAGTTGGGTAGACTCCCTGGGTCCGTTTCACATAGCCAGTTTAGTGGAAAACCTGGGTAAGTTAACCCTGAAATCAGGGAAAACCAGGGCTTGCTGTGTCACAAAGGGAGGTAACTTAACCCAGAGTCAGAGGAGTAAACCTAGCCTGTGTCAGAACGTAAACCTCTTGGTTTGTTACCACAGTAACAGACTCTGAAGCTAGCTTGGTCTGGAGGAGGGGCCGTGTCACAAAGCAGGTGCAGTGGGAACCCAGAGTAAGCTAACCCTGAAATCATGGTTCTCGGTTTCAAAAAGGGGGGTAACTTAACCCACAGTTAGAGCAGTAACCCTGGCTTGTTTCACGTAGCGAGGTAAGGTGAACCTCTGGGTTTGTTACCGCAGTAACAGACTCTCTGAACATTACCTGGTTGGGAGCAGGTTTTATTCCACAAACCCAGGGTTTCTTTTGACTCCGCCCCCTTTCACCGCCACTCGCGCGTCTTCATTTCCGGGTTCTGTCGGACGGAGAGTCTGACCGAAGTAAGGTTTAATAAATAACTCCGTATTTTAGAGGCGAACATGTCATGTCCGTTTGACGTGGAGCCCCTTGATGGAGTTTCCGCATTCATTCACAGAGAATTAAATATGTTTGTATCGCATTCAGATGTCCCATCATATCCAGACAGTTCTCTTTATGATCGGTATCAATCAGTATGATCATACTGATCCACACACACATACACACACACACACACACACACACACACACACACACACACACACACACACACACACACACACACATCCATCGTCACATCTGCAGCAGCGCTGCGTGTAGCGCTCCGTTCAGTTTGTCATTTTTTATTAGCAAACGGTAATTTTCCTATAATGTGGGAGATGCTCAGTGTGCCTCGCCTTCAAACTTTTACCCCAGTGTTTCTATTTCACTGGAGAGAAAACCGTCAGGATCACCAAGGAGGAGTTCCACAGGACTGCAAGTGAATGATGTAGAAATCTGATTAATTTGAAAGTATGTTCTCTTAATGATATTGTGCTGCAGTCCCAGACATTAATTTCTTTCGGATGTCCCAATGTAATTTGCTGCCATAGATGGTACCCACATTCCCATCAAGGCTCCCTCACATAATGAAGGTGATGATGTGAAGAGGATGTCCATTCACAGCAAGTATATGCAGGTACAAGTACATTGACTACTGTTTCTACACGTTAAAGACTGCATCATAGATAAACTAACATCTGTCCAGAACATATGTGATGCAGCAAACTACATTTTCCACCTTTATTTAAATAGCGCGTAATCACTTCAGCAGACATTTCAAAGAGCTTTAACAGACAGACACCCAACAGAACCCTCCAGAGCAAGCATAGCATACTGATGTGGAGATGGAGTGGTCCTGATCGGTTCCTGACTCACAGGTGTATGATGAGTCTCACCTGAGCAACAGACTAATGCAGTAACTAAAGATTAGCACAATAATTCACTTGTCTCCATCGTTTAATCCACTGTAATGAATTTACTTTCCATCACAGGAGTCTGATGGTTGTTTTCTGGGGGACAGGGGTTACCCATGCCCAACCGAGGCTGCTGACCCCTTACTAACCCAGGTCCCCAATAGAACTTCACATGGGTTCACCGCAGGACGAGAGCCCGGGTGGAGATTACCATAGTTCTACTGAAAGGCCGTTTCCAGTGTCCATGACACCTCAGGATGATTCCTGAGAGGACCTGTGATGCAGTTCTGTTCTTCATAGTAGTATTGCCGCTATCAGAGGAGAGCAGCACCCTACCCCACAAACTGAACACCCCGATGATGACCCCGTCCACCTGCCAGCTATCCAGGGTGGCAGAGCAGTGACTCCATCTGCCAGAATCATTTCAGAGTGTGTGTAACTCACCATCACCACAGCGGGCAATAAAAACATACAATATACATTTCATTTGGTCATCTTTATTACTTATAAATACAAAGTTATTTCTTAGATCATTTTAGTGGTGAACATTCTAATATTCAACATGATTCACTTGTGAAAAACACCCACCTCTAATGTTGTATTTGTATGTTCAAATTGTCCTTCCTAATCTGGAGGTCCAAAGAAACCATTTTTTATCTGTTGTCTGTATTTCATAAAAAGCGAATTGGATAAACTTCTGTAACAAATAGCTGGAAATACATGAGGAGGACATCAAAACATACAGTTGCATATGAATGCCACAGAAAGAACCGCTGGTGTTCACTGAGCGTCTATCTGTACATTGGATGTGACGGACTGTCCAGCATGCTCTGTTAAAAAAATATGAGAAAGGGTTGGTCATTCAGTGGAGGCTAAATGTCACTCTGTATTGCACCAGAATGTTAAGCAATAGGAACAATTGGTAACAGAAAATATTAGACCACCTTTCTTTTCTTCAATTTCCTGTTAATTTATTTTTCTTTTTATCAATGATATATTACGTATTTGACTAAAAGACACAGAGAATTAAACATGGAATGCCTATAGATGAGAGCACATTTATGTGTGTGACAGGAGCATTCTGATGGCGATAAAACAACTGAAAAGCCTAAAGTCCACTTATTATTTAAAGTACAATGTCATTATGTTATAATGAGGTAGAGGAGGATCCCTAACGAGATGATGCAGAAGTCTGACCTGTGTGAACGATGTTTTTAAACTTCGTTCTCAGCTGTTGACATGTGCGCTTCTCCTCCGCTGGATTGCATCTAAGAAAATAATAAACTATTATTCAAGCCGTTTACCTCCGTAATTGTGCCGTGAGTCCAACGGACTACGTTTAGACGTACAACTTGAGCAGCAGTTTCAAGTCATCTCTCTCTTCTTTACAGCTGCAATGCTGTTCCTCTTTTCATAACATGTCCTCTAAGTCTTCACACCCCGTAGATTACAATCTGCACTTCAACTGCGTAAAGTAACGTGGAGCGCGTCTCGTCCGTCGTCATGGTGACTCGTCGAATCTGGGCTCCATTGATGATGGCTTTTTAAAGTGGCGTCGCGCCTGTTAAACTGTGGGTCAACTTACCCTGGGTTACAAAAACTAACCCCGAGAAGCACTTGTGAAACCGAAAACCCTGGGTTTCCAAGTTCAGGGTAAAGCAACCCAGAACCACAGGTTGTACTCGGGGGTCGTTACCCCTGCTTCGTGAAGTGGGGCTGTTCAAAAAGCAGGTTTGGTGGACAAACAGTGTGAGTTAACCCTGAAATCAGGGAAAACCAGGGCTTTCATTTTCACAAAGGGAGGTAAGTTAACCCAGAGTTAGAGCAGTAACCCTGACCTGTTTCATGACGCGAGGTAAAGTGAACCTCTAGGTTTGTTACCGCAGTAACAGACTCTCTGAACTTAACCTGGTCAGGAGCAGGTTTCATTCCACAAACCCAGGGTTTCCTGTGACTCCGCCCCCTTTCACCGCCGCTCGCGCGGCTTCATTTCCTGGTTCTGTCGGACGGAGAGTCTGACCTAAGTAAGGTTTAATAAATAACTCCGTATTTCAGAGGTGAACATAGCATGTCCGTTTGACGAGGAGCCCATTGATGGAGTTTCTAATTCACAGAGATTTTAATTTTTTTTGTATCGCGTTCAGATGTCCTGTCATATCCTGTCAGTTCTCTTTATCAGTTCTCTTTAAAAAGGGATGAGAATCTGTTAATACTTAAGTAGGGGATAAATGTCACTCTGTATTCGACCAGAATGGGAAGAGAACAATCAGTAACATAAAATATTATCCCACCTTTGTTTTCTTCAATTTCTTGTTAATTTCTTTCTTTTTTTAAATCAATATTAACTCCTGTGTGTATCATGTGACTAAAACAGACAGAAAATAAAACCTGGAATACCTTAAAGCAGTTATAAGCAGTACAATGTCACGGCCACTGTTGTATGAACTAAAGCAGTTTTGGCTATTACTGTATCAAACAAGCTATATGTCATCTCTTGATTTCAGTTCTTATATATTATAGATGTATGCAATGGTGTGAATATCCTTCTCAACTGTTTTTGTAACGTTCATATGCCGATTGACTGTTTTATCTACACAACAATAAAACATTTTAATGTATTTCATTATTTAACAGAACCTGATATAGATGAGAGCGCATTTATGTGCGTGAAAAGAGCGTTATGTTGGCGATGAAACAACTGAACAGTCAAACATCCACTTAATATTTACTGTACAATATCAAACATAATGAGGATGAGGAGGATCCATAATGACATGATGAAGTCTGACCTGTGTGAATGATGTTTTTATCCTTCATTCTCAGTTGCTGACGTGCCCTTCTCCCCCCACTGGATCGCACCTAAATAAAATAAATTAATAAACTATTCTTGAAGCCGTTTACTTCCGTATTTTTACTGTGAGTGCAACGGACTTAGAACTTACGCATCGACTTGAGCAGCGATTCACTCCCACGACATGTCGCTCTTCTTTGCAGCTGCAACGCTGTTCTGTTTCTTCTGAAAATGTCCTCAAAGTCTTTCTATTCATAAATTAAAATCTGTACTCTGACTTCCGTAAAGCGTTGCGGTGCGCGTCTCGTCCGTCGTCATGGTGAATCGATGAATCGGGGCTCCATTGATGATGGCTTTTTTTCAAGTTGTCGTGTCAGTTAAACTGTGGGTCAATTTACTCTGGGTTAGAAAAATTAACCCTGAACCGCGTTTGTGAAACCAAAATCCCTGGTTTTTCAAAGTTCAGGGTAAAGCAACCCAGAACAACAGGTTTACCTCAGGGTAGGTTAACCCTGCCTTCGTGAAATAGACCCCCTATCAGAATTTAACCCTTGGATGCACTTGGGGGGTCAAGCATAACCCCATTTGTTGTTTTTCTTCAGCAGCTTCAAAGTAAAAGTTTGTAATATTGTCATATTCCAGTTACATAGGATGATTGGTGTCACTTGAAAAAAAAACAAGGTCTATGTTGTGGGATAAAAGTTGGGATTCCGAGACGTCTGGTTCGGTAACGCCTCGTCATTGATGACGTATTGTTAGTCTATGTCAGATGATGGGAACAAAGCAAACACTTCACCTGCAAATTACAAATGACGTGTGTGGTTTATTATTTTGTAATTTATGAGAAACAGAGCCTGAAAATAAGTTTTAGAAATTAAAATCTACTTGGTTCGGCGACACCAGTTCAAAATGTTCCCAGACTTGGGATCTCTTTCTGGTTAGATCCATTATGAAGTAATTACGACGCAAACTGTCAGCAATCGAAAGCTAACCCGATCAATCCAAGGGATATTGACATGATTGGCAGTGCACCGCACTGTTTCATCCATTTTAACGCATCTTAGACTGGCCGGTGTTTCAAATCATCCAGTGATTCGGAACACTAGGCTGTTTCACCTGGTGAATGGAGTGCCAGTGTGTCACCTGGTGAATGGGGCGAGAGTGTTTCGGCACACTTGGTGTGCCAAACCTCGTCATTCATGTGGTTTTTCCATGTTTGAAGAAGGCTCCGGAGCAGTGTTTCACATGGGAACACCCACCGAGTCCAAGGTGTGTATCGGAACGCCGGAACAAAGCAGACATCACTAGCTGGATGTGACGGGTTCGTGTATGCCGTAAAGAAATAACTTGATGGCGCAGCCGCAAAAGTTCAATTTTTGGTGGGGTTTTTATTCACACCACAATAACTCGTGAAAAAATATTTACAGTGCAAATAAAATGTCCCAAACCAAAAACCCAGTGCAACAAAAATAAGTATCTACAGAGGAAATCCACAACAATAACCATTTACCAATCGCTCTACTATGCTCCTTGCAACTCTCCGACTCTTACCAATCCCTATTCCGACTCCAACTACCACACCTATGAAACAAAAAAGCAGCCCTTAAATTACCCCATGCCCCTCCCCTGGCATTCCAACATTAATTGAATGGGGTTGTTTTTATAATAGCTAATATAATAACCTACAAACAGAAAAACCTCTTACAAAATAAAACCAGAACAGAATAAAACATAAATTCCCCTCATATGGCTGTTTACATAAAGCAAAAGGTCGACAAAATACAGATCAGTTCAACAACGTACCAAATGGTACAGTCCTGTCTGAATAGCGCGCCACAACGCGCTATTTAAGGCTCACCTCCGTAGAGCCTCGGTTTGGCCCACTCCAGAGGCGGAGCAACACCGCATCCACAGGTGAGCATTTGTATTTAGGAAGCACGCATGGGCGCCAGGTGTGCACCCCCGACGCACCACCGCGACAGTTTGGTGGATAACTCACCCGCGAATGTACCATAGGTAAAACAGTCTGAGCGGGACCGCACTCCTGCGGTCCTGCCAGAAAAAAATGACAGCTCCGCTGCAGCCGCTCTCCTGCGCGAGAGAGAGGCACGCGGAGCGAAGATGAACGGTGATGGACGGCGCGGTCTCTACCGCTCCATCACATTATCCTCCTCCTCCCCAAGGTTGACGATGTGCGGCAACCTTGATAAATAATCCGCCACTACGTTGGTTTTGCCCGCCTGATGGCGGACTTGGAACCGGAACGGCTGCAGGGACAGGTACCAGCGGGTGAGACGACTGTTGTGTTCTTTCATCGAGTTAATCCAGGTTAGCGCTCGATGGTCAGTCTCCAAGTCAAACTCCCTCCCCAGCAGGTAGTACCGCAAGCTCTCCAGGGCCCACTTGATGGCCAGGCCCTCCTTCTCCACAGTGGAGTACCTGGTCTCTCGTGGAAGCAGCTTACGGCTCAGGTACAAAACCGGTTGCTCCTCTCCTGACGCACCTTGGGTCAGGACAGCTCCCAGTCCCACGGCCGACGCATCAGTCTGGACCAGGAACCTCTGGCTGAAGTCGGGGCTCCTCAGCACAGGTGACGAACACAGGCAGGTCTTCAGGGTCTGGAAGGCGGTCTCGCAGTCCTCACTCCAGGTGACCGGATTCCTCTGGTCCTTCGCCGTGAGGGCGGTCAGCGGAGCAGCGATGGTGGCGAACTGGGGAACAAACCGCCTGTACCAGCCAGCCAGGCCCAAGAAAGACCTCACCTGCTTCTTGGTGCACGGCCGCGGACTGCTGCGGATGGCCTCCACCTTGTCCATCTGCAGCCGGACCTCTCCATGTCCCAGCCGATAGCCGAGATACCGCGCTTCTTCCTGGGCCCACTGACACTTGGCCGGATTCAGTATCAGGCCCGCCTGCTGGATCTTGCTCAGGACTCGTTCCAGGTGCTGCAAGTGCTCCTCCCAGGTGGCGCTGAAGATGACCACATCATCTAGGTAGGCAGCACTGCAGTCTTCACACCCCCGCAGGACACGGTCCATCAGCCTCTGGAAAGTGGCAGGAGCTCCATGCAGACCGAAGGGCATGACGGTGAACTGGAAGAGCCCAGCAGGTGTCCGGAACGCCGTGTATGGACGACTGGACTCTTCCAGGGGCACCGGCCAGTAGCCCTTGCAGAGGTCGAGGGTGGTGATGAACCTCGCTCGGCCAATCTTCTCCAGAAGATCGTCGATCCGGGGCATCGGGTAAGCATCAAACTCCGACATGGCGTTGAGCTTCCGGAAGTCGATGCAGATGCGGAGCGAGCCATCCCTTTTCACCACGATGACCACTGGACTGCACCACTCGGACTGTGATGGCTCGATCACCCCCAGGCGCTGCATCTCCTCCACTTCCCTCAGGAGCTTCTCCACCAGATGCTGTGGCACCCTGAAGGACCCCTGCCGGACTGGCCCCCTCTCCTTCAGGCGGACGATGTGCTCCACCAGAGCAGTCTTCCCCGGGTTGGCGGCGAACAGCTTGGCGACTCTCTGGAACACCTCGCCGAGTTGGTTGGTCTGGACCGTAGACAGGTGGTCGAGAGCTGGTTCGGCAGGCTGGTTGACGCTGGCCAGGGACGATTCCTCCTCCCCCTCACTGTCCACCTCCGTCACCAGCAGGGACGCCACAGGAACCGGAACAGGAGCCTCCTTCCACTCCTTCAACAGGTTAACGTGGTACGTCTGCCTTACCTTTTTCTTCTGTGGCTGGTGGATCTCATAAGTGACAGGACCCATCTTCCGGAGGACGGTGTAAGGGCCCTGCCACTTAGCAAGCAGCTTGCTGGTGGAGGATGGCAGTAGGAGCAGGACCTTCTGGCCGGGCTGGAACTCCCTGTGTCGGGCCTGTCTGTCGTACCACGCCTTCTGGGACTGCTGGGCCTCTCGCAGGTTGACCTCAGCCTCCTCCCGGTACTCTGCCAGCCGATCCCGCATCTCCAGCACGAACTGGACCACACTCCGATCACCGGCTGCAGACGAAGGCGCCTCCCACGTCTTCCGCAGGAGGTCCAATGGCCCCTGGACGTTCCAGCCATACAACAGCTCGAACGGGGAGAAACTGGTGGAGGCTTGAGGAACCTCCCCGTATGCGAACAAGAGGAAGGGTAACCATCGGTCCCAGTCCTGCCCAGTGTCTGCTACGAACTTCTGCAGCATCTTCTTCAGCGTCTGGTTGAACCTCTCCACCAAGCCGTCCGTCTGCGGATGGTATGGGGTGGTCTTGATTGGAGAGATTCCCAGCTGGCGGTGGAAGAGCTGCAGTAGGCGGGAGGTGAAGTTTGTTCCCTGATCTGTCACGATCTCCTCAGGAATGCCGACCCTGGAAAACAACCGTACGAGACAGCGCAGCACAGCAGGGGCAGTGACCGTCTGTAAGGGAAATGCCTCTGGGAACCGCGTGGCATAGTCCGACACAACTAAAATGTACTGGTGCCCCCTACTGCTCTTTACCAATGGGCCAACTATGTCCATTGCTATGCACCGAAAGGGGGTGGAGATTATGGGCATTGGTTGGAGGAAAGCACGGTCTGACTGGCGCACATAAGCGGTCTTTTGACATGTGGAACATGTTTTGCAGTACGTTTGAACATCCGTATACATGGAGGGCCAATAAAAACGGGAACTCATGCGTAAAAAGGTCTTGTTGCAACCTAGATGACCTGCCCAGGGCAAGGTGTGTGCCAAGTGCAGGATCATCTGTCGGCAGGACACAGGCACCACTAGGCGCTTAACACCATCAGCCACAGCATACATAACACCATTTTCTACAATAAAACACTGTTTGTTGCCCTTTTCCGCATCCAGCCCCGCAACCACCTTATCAAACAATGGCTTTAGAGACACATCCTCCTTTTGTACAGTCCCAATGTTCTCTGGCACCTCCCACATGTCCTTTAAAAGCCCCTCCTTACAGTCCGGCCCCCTCGAGTTCAGTCGTTTTTCAAATCGCCGCTGCCGGCGCGACTTCCGTGGACCCTTGTTCCCTCCCTCAAACAGGTCACTGTCCAAGGTGGGAAATGGGTCCAAACAAGGGTCCCTGGTTTGCTCAGCAGTCACCCCAGCCCTAGCCTGGGCTCAGGTGATCACGAGTCCTGACAGAGCCTTCACACCATCCATGTCCTCATTCCCCTCTTCCCGCAGTACATCTAGCAGCACCGGTAGGTCCCATCCCAAAATGGCAGCCACAGGCAACTTCTCCACCACCCCCACAGTCATCAAATACGGCTGCTCTTCCACCACAATTGTCAGTTCTGCCGTGGGGTAGGAATGCCTGTCGCCATGCACACACATAATGTCCTCCTGTGAGCTACAGTCAATCACCCCGGTGGGCACCAAGTCTCTCCGTACCAGGGTTAAAAAACTACCAGAGTCAATAAGCGCACTCACAGGCTGTCCATTAATGACAACGTCCTTAAAACGCTGCCGTTGTGCTGCAGTTTTTACCTCCTCAGCTCGCGGAGTGTAACAAGCACCAGCAAGCTTCGCCTTTCTGAGTGGGCACAGAGAGGCTTTGTGCCCTGGCTGCTGACAATAAAAACAGATTAGCTCCTTACCGGTACCTTGCTGACTGGCTGCTGAGCTGGGGTTTGAGGATGGCTGGTAGTTTCCTCTGCCTGCTGGTCGGGGCTGCGCCTGGAGCTGTCGACCTGGACCGCCTGGGTGTGCTGCTGGGCCTCCTCGTCGGGCATTGATGTATTGCAGCGCCAGCTTGGACGCTGCTAACCCATCTGCAGGCTCATGCTCCTTCACCCAGGTGCAAATGTCGGCCGGCAGGACACGCAGAAGCTGCTCTAGAATGATGTGCTCACCAATCTGCTCCTTCGTGTGCTGCTCAGGCCGAATCCAGCGCCGATAGAGTCCCTTCAGGCGGTGGTAAGTCTCCGTTGGATTCTCTCCTTGAGGCACCATACTGGACCGGAACTGCTGCCGATATGTCTCTGGTGAAACATCAAACTTGGCCAGGAGCGCTTCCCTCAGGTCGGGGTACTGGTGGGCCCTCTCCTCATCCATTGCTGTGTAGGCCTCCAGCGCCTTTCCACTGAGCAATGGCACCAGGCGGCACGCCCACTCCGACTGCGGCCATCCCCACGTCTTGGCCATGCGCTCAAAGCGCAGGAGGTAGCTTTCGATATCCTCTCCAGCCACGTACGGGGGAATTTTAGGGTCGCCGTATGGTCTCGCCTCAAGTCTGTAAAGTTCGTCTCTGCTACTCACGTGCATCCTGTGAGGGTCTATGGGAGAGCTGCGGGCCTGTCGTGGAGCAGGTGTTGGTAGATCCAGCCGGAGGCTCAAGGACGACCCTTCAGCTGGTGACACAGCCTCTGCAGGCGCCAGATTGTGCACTGCAGGCTTCAACTCGGCCGTTTGGGGTACTGGCATCGAAGCCCGGAGTCCTTTCAGCTCTGCCAGGAACCCCTCGTCTCTCCTCTGCTGGCCTTCCATAAAATGTCTCATTAAACCAATGAGCTCACCCAAAGGTTGTGTTTCTTCCTCCCTGGTAGCCAATTCTGCCTCCTCTGGCTCCAACTTCTTTTGTTGCGACCGTCTTTTCCTTTGGCTGGCCATCCCACTTCTGACACCAAATGTGACGGGTTCGTGTATGCCGTAAAGAAATAACTTGATGGCGCAGCCGCAAAAGTTCAATTTTTGGTGGGGTTTTTATTCACACCACAATAACTCGTGAAAAAATATTTACAGTGCAAATAAAATGCCCCAAACCAAAAACCCAGTGCAACAAAAATAAGTATCTACAGAGGAAATCCACAACAATAACCATTTACCAATCGCTCTACTATGCTCCTTGCAACTCTCCGACTCTTACCAATCCTATTCTGACTCTAACTACCACACCTATGAAACAAAAAAGCAGCCCTTAAATAACCCCATGCCCCTCCCCTGGCATACCAACATTAATTGAATGGGGTTGTTCTTACAATAGCTAATATAATAACCTACAAACAGAAAAACCTCTTACAAAATAAAACCAGAACAGAATAAAACATAAATTCCCCTCATATGGCTGTTTACATAAAGCAAAAGGTCGACAAAATACAGATCAGTTCAACAACGTACCAAATGGTACAGTCCTGTCTGAATAGCGCGCCACAACGCGCTATTTAAGGCTCACCTCCGTAGAGCCTCGGTTTGGCCCACTCCAGAGGCGGAGCAACACCGCATCCACAGGTGAGCATTTGTATTTAGGAAGCACGCATGGGCGCCGGGTGTGCACCCCCGACGCACCACCGCGACAGTTTGGTGGATAACTCACCCGCGAATGTACCATAGGTAAAACAGTCTGAGCGGGACCGCACTCCCGCGGTCCTGCCAGAAAAAAATGACAGCTCCGCTGCAGCCGCTCTCCTGCGCGAGAGAGAGGCACGCGGAGCGAAGATGAACGGTGATGGACGGCGCGGTCTCTACCGCTCCATCACACTGGAACTTTCCAATCAACACAACCGGTATCAGCAAGCTCTCCACCTGGGAGCCGACTTCAGCAGTCCTGTGAACCGCCTCCAGACACACAACCCGAGCATACAGCAGGATGGCGGGCATTCGTAACCCCGTTCCCAGCCCCCAGCAGCCCCGCTGGCATTTGCAACATCCAGCAAGGCATCAACACACACAACAGGGGCCGTCGGCGAGCCAAATGACCTCTGCTTCACTGAGCACCGCCTCCACATCCGCGTCCAGCTCGCATGACTTGTAAGTCATTTCTCTATGACAGTGGTTCTTAACCTTGTTGGAGGTACTGAACCCTGTCGGTTTCATGTGCTCACTCACCAAACTCTTCTTAAGTAAAAAGACTTTTTTTTTCTTTTTTTTTTCAAATTCAAGACATAAGTATATGTTTTACTGGTGTCTCTAATGAATTGTAGATTAATCTCACCTCTTTTCAAAGAACAAAACCAAGACAGTGCATGAACTCACATGAAAGTATCTACCTGCAAATCATTTTACCCTGGTGGCACGGGGCATGAAGGAGGATATACTGTATTCACTATCTCTCCTCTGGACATGTCCAAACCATCTCAGTCTGGCCTTTCTGACTATATCTCCAAAACTTCTAACATGTGCTGTCCCTCTGATGTATTCATTCCTGATCTTATCTATCCTGGTCACTCCCAAAGAGAACCTCATCATTTTCATCTCTGCTACCTCCAGCTCTGTCTCCTGTCTTTTTCTCAGTGTCACTGTCTCTAGACCAGTGGTACTTTACCTTGTTGGAGGTACCGAACCCTGCCAGTTTCATATGCTCACTCACCAAACCCTCCTTCAGTAATTTAATTTTTTTTTTTCTTTAAGTACAGTATTTTCCACACTATAAGGTGCACTGGATTATAAGGCGCACCTTCAATGAATGGCCTATTCTTAATAAAAAATTCCATACATAAAGCGCACTGGATTATAAAGTGCACGCGATTATAAAGCGTACTGGATTATAAAACACACCTGAGAAATCATCTTCAACGAATGGTCAATTTTAAAACTGTTTTTATTTATAAAGCACATTGGATTATAAGAAATTGAGAAAATTAAAGATTTTTTAGGTGCACCTTATAGTGCAGAAAATACTGTGTATTTAATGAATTGTGCTTTAATGTCTCCGTTTTCAAAGAAAAAAACCAAGACAGTGCATAAACTCACATGAAATGACCTACCTGCAAATCAGTGTGACTTCTGCTGTTGTTATTGAGAGACCAGTTCAGATATGCGTGACTTCAACTTGGCAAGTGCTACTCTTATGTAATTTTCACAGTAAAGTCTGTTTCTTTTGTTTTCCATGCAGGTTAAGGAAGTGTTCCTTTATTTTCGCCAGTGTGAGACTAGAGTTAATCAACTTGACAATGCAAATCATGCAGAACGCTGACTCCCATCACGTTCCGTTATACAGTACATGTAAATTCACGTTGCACATATTCGTCCAACCACTTTCTTTTTTTGCTCAACATAGTAACTATTAATTAAAATATTAAGAAAGCAATCAGATGACATACCATTATGACTGGCATAAATCAACTACTGAGTGTGCAAAATCCCATATAGCACAGGTAGGCAAATTGATGTAGCGTGATCACCCGCAGCCAGTGATGGCTAAAGCGAGCGTGTCATCACGAATTGACACGATGTGTCAAACGCACACAGTTTATGTTCGGCAAAAACACCCGAAAGGATGTGTCGGGTGTTTTGTCTTGTGTCGGGTGTTTTGTCTTGACCTCCATCTCCACCGAAACCCTAGGGTTCCATCGAACCCAGGTTAAGACCCACTGCTCTATGAACTTAATATTTAGTGATATATTCTAAAGTGTGATCACTTTCCCGGTTAAATGTGTTTATTTTATCCATAGTTAAATGGCTAATAGGAAGCCAGCTCCACTCTCTGTGGACTTTGTCCTGCAAACTATACAGGACGAATCAAATGACAAGCCAGACGCAGTCATTAACTCCAATTCTGATGACTCAGATATGGAAAACCCAGCCTATTGTACCCCCACTGAACAAGGGCTGTCAGACACACACAAGTCCCCTGATGAGTCATCTGAAAAGGTTGTGGATGTTGTGCCGGACTGATGGAGCCACAAGGGCTCATACTGGGCAGAGTTACCCCCCAGACAGGCTGCAACACCAAGTCACAGTTTTCAACGTATTCGGCCAGGACCTGTACCTGGGTTTAGGACTGTCTCCCCAATAGATGCATGGAAGGAGTTCATGTCTGTTAATGTAATGAAGTGGTGCTGACATGCAGAAACAAGGAGGGAGAAAGAGCAGTCTCAGACATGGGGAGAGAGTGGAGAAATATAACCAAAGATGAGCTGGTGGCCTTCATTGGATTGACCATTCTTACAGGAAGTGAGAAGAACTGGAATGTGCCAGTACGTACACTTTTCAGGTGTCCTCTGCACAACCCGTGTACAAGGCCACTATGTCATTTTGAAGATTCAAAGACATTTTCCAGTTCTTACGCTTTGATGACAAGTGGACCAGGGCCAATCGACTGCAAACAGATCACCTGGTACCCTTCCGCCACACATAGGACCTGTTCCTGATCAACTGCTGGTTCAAATTCATCCCCAATGATTGCGTGACAGTGGATGAACAACTCATGCCTTTCAGAGGGAGGACCCAGTTTCTGCAGTACATGCCGTGCAAGCTCGCCAAGTAAGGGATAAATCTTCTGGGTTTGTGATGCACGTAGCGCATTTGCAATTGATGGGCTTGTGTACCTCAGGAGACAACCAGGGGAAAATATCCAGAAGAATCTCGGGGTAAGCATTGTCCGTCAGTTGTTCAGTGGATTGAGACACACAGGTCGGAACATCACCACTGACAATTTCTTCATCAAAGTCTCTATTGCAGAGCATCTCCTGGAGGAGTGTCTGACTATTGTGGGAACTTTGCGACAGAACAAGCCGGACGTTCCTCCAGTCATGAAGCCGTCTAGTCCAGAGAGGTCTACATAGCCGAATTTGGGTTCAATGGCAACATGATCGTGATAACCCATGTAAGAAAGAAGGGGAAGGATGTTCTGCTGCTTAGCACAATGCACCACAGCAGGATGGTGGATGAATCAAGACCAAAGAAAAAGCCAGTGTCCATCCTCTTCTAGTTATAGTCAACTTTTATTGTCAAATGTACCATATATGCACAACATACAGCAAAAATGAAAAAACAGTCCTCTCAGATCCACAGGCAGTAAAAATAAAAAACACGAAAGAACCGCTCTTGCGGGAGAGCGGTTCTTTCTACAATCAGACCAAAGGATGAGTGGATATAATTGACCAGATGGTTGGCAACTACACCTACAAATGCTAGACCCAGAGATGGCCCATGGTGCTCTGGTATAACATGATTGATGTTGACGCTTTGAATGCCTATACACTTTACAGGGTTCAGCACTCTGAAATTTACACAGGCATCACCCATGGAATACGACAATTCATCTCGGAGCTCTCAACGGAGCTTGTGACACCTCACATGAGAAGTCAACTGCAAGGCACTCCGAACCTACCAGCCTACATCACAGCTGCAATGGAAAAGGTCGGAGGGACAAAGACTGCTGCGACCTGTCTGGAAGGAACAGACACACATCACCAGCGGAAGAGGTGCAGGATGGGTCCCAGAAAGAAACATTGCAAAACCTCTGATTGCTGCGTCAAATGCAGTACCCCTGTGTGCAACGGTCACAGCCAGAAGCAAGTAGTTTCTGACAGATGTAGATGTTGAGAGATCTGTCTTTTTATGCTGCAAATACTTCCAGTAAATGAAAGAATAAATAAATAATTTCACCTGTGCTGTATGTCATGCATATATGGTACACTTGACAATAAAGCTGACTTTGACTTTGATAATTCAAATGGTTTTGTGTCACAAACTTCTTTTAGTGCTAATACCTTGAATAACAATGTATTGCCACTTTTAATTTTGAGACTGTGGAAAAAAATCAGTCCGTGGGGTCATGTCTGACCTCCCCTGTGGAAGAGTGGATGTATCAGTGACTTGTGCATCCAAGGGTTAAGAGAACGTTTAAAATGTTCCTTTTTCCTTTAACTTTTTTAGAGTTCTAGTTGATACAGGCCAGTCCATAGTTATGCAGCTACAAGCTCAACTGCTTGGGGACTTCTTATGACATGCTGAGCCTCTCTTGTCCTCTACCTTTTTCTCCCTCTACTCTATTACTACTACTACTAGAGAATCAGAGGCTTTATTTGTCATGCTGACACACGTTTTCACATTTGACAGTACGAAATACGTCACTGAAGGTCCCAGTAAGCCCGGTCAATAAATAAGATAAATAAGATAAGTTAAGAAAAACAAGAAAAAAGTTAAAAATGAAAGATAAATAAAAAAGAGAATAGAGAAAAGTTAAAAATGTGAGATATATAAAGGGTAAAGTGTAAATTGTAAAGTGTCTGAACAGCAAAAATGTATTTAAATGCAGCAGCTTAAGTGTATATGTGCTCCATCTATTGCACCTGATGAAGCACCATATTGCAGCAAATCCCCGTGTGTCTGTGGTGACATACGGGGCGTCGAGAGGGTGACTACAGAGCACCACAGGAGTTCAGCTGTCTAACAGCCTCCGGAAAGAAGCTGTTTCTCATCCTGGTGGTCCTGCTCCAGATGCTCCGTAGTCTCCTGCCTGAGGGGAGGGGTTGGAACAGACATTGTGCTGGGTGGGTGGGGTCTGTCATGATGTGGGTGGCCCTCCTTCTACACCTACTTGTGTAGATTTCTGTGGTGGGAGGTAGGCCACCCCCTACAGTCCTCTGTGCGGCCTTCACCACCCTCCGCTTTCCTGTCTGCTGCAGAGCAGCTGCCGTGCCACACAGTGATGCTGGTGGTGAGGATACTCTCCACTGCGCCCCTGTAGAAGCACTTCAGGACAGCGCTCCCTAGTCCAGCACGCCTCAGCTTCCTGAGGAAGTAGGGCCGCTGGTACTCCTTCCTGAGCAGGTAGGAGGTGTTGCAGCTTCAGGTGAGGTCCTCAGTGAGGTGAACCCCTGAGTACCTACAGCTGGAGACCACCTCCACAGCTGCTCCTCCAATGTACAGGGGGGGAGTAACTCGTTGTAACTCAAAATGCTCATGCCAGGGAGTTTCTCAACTCCTGGTGTCACGAATGTGCCAGTTCTGCTAGCTTTCTGCTACCCAGTAGAGCTGCGACTACAAGCCTGGGTAACAGAGAGAGAAGCAAGTGGCCATTTGATTCCTCAATAGGAACTGATTTGTTTTCCATGGCTCTGACCCATGTTTCTGTTTCTCTAAAACTTGCTTCCAGTGGAACAAATAACCTACATGTATTACAGTCGTCATTCACCTAGCACAAGGCAGCAGGAGAAACAAAGGGAAAAGTCACTGCTGGTGTGACAGGTTATTGTGTGAACAAAACAAAACAATCTCATTCACTCACCCCATAGTTAGATAAGTGGACTGTTAATGTTATTTGTTCATAAGATTTAATTCCATTATTGATTGCTGATGTGTGCCAGTGCTGATTGTTGTTGAGTGTGCAGCTAGTTGGTAAATGGACAAACAACAAGATCCATAACTTCATATGAGAAGTTTGATTATTCTGTGATATACTGGTAATGCCTTAGAGACGTGTATAGGTAGATCGATTGCTCAATGATCTGTTGGTAATGCCTCAGAGCTCCGGTAGGGGGAGACTCGCCCTCCTGTCTCGTTCAACATAACAAGTGACGGACAGAGCTGCGTGTGGTTTTCCTCACTTCTCTCTCACTACCATTTCCCTGTATGTGGTAATTACCGTACACAAAGCAACTTTATAAGGCACGCCAGCAATGTTTTACTCTGTGTTAGTGTGATTTTAATTGGTAGAAATTAGGGCTGTCACTTTAACGGGTTAATTAGATTAATTAATTACGCTGCAAATTAACGCGCTATATAATTTAACTCAATTAATCGCGAGTGGCAAGTCAATGCGCAAGCATTTTAAGTTTGGCCCATTGAGTGACCCGTAGGCTGCAGTGACGTCACTTCCTACCTGCGCCACTAGTCAAAAGCAGAGTGACTGACAACAGAGATGGACATGACACAAGAGAGTGAGGCAAGCCCACTCGGACCTTTGGGTGGAAAGTTTATTTATAAAAAGAACAAGGACGGGACTATCTACAAAAACGCAGTGATTCTACACTGCCAATCTGCGCTGTAGACGCCTCCGTCAGTCTGCCCCAGGGCAGCTGTGGCTACACACGTAGCTAACCATCAACAAGTATGAATGAGGAGTGAATAAATAATGGATCCATTGTAAAGCGTCTTTGAGTGTCCAGAAAAGTGCTATATAAATCTAATCCATTGTTATTATTAATAATAATATTTGTACCTTTTGTAAAAGAGAATTTTCATATCACCTAAGCAGCTCTAGCCTAACGTATTATTTAAATGCAAAACATGTCAAGGACACAGTTGAACATTAGCTTACCCTTTTAAAGGAAAAGCCTGTTGGCATCTTGCTATTTAGTTGCCTTATTTAGAGGCATGTTATACTATTCAATTTAATTGCTCTATTGAGTCAGCATTAGTATTCATTTTGATTGAGAGTCTGCTTATGTACCTATTTGAGACTCAGCCTTATTTTATTTCTGAAATTTATTTTATGTAACTGCATTCGTATAGCATTTTTTAGAAATGCACCTGGCCTAATTGGTTTGCTGATGTGCTTGGCCTTTTTTCTTTTGAATTTCATTTATAAAGCACACTTAACCAATAAAAATGTGGATTTCAAATCTTCTCTTCTTGGTGCATTGTATTGATTAGTCATGCGCTACATTTTATAATGTCCTAGAATCCAAAATCTTTATTTGGGGGCCTTTAGCAGGTATGACATTAAAATGTGATTAATTAAATTAATTAATTACAAATCCTGTAATTAATAAAAAAAATTTTAATTGCCTGACAGCCCGAGTAGAAATTACATATTTCTGTTTTATTGTTGAAATGGTTTCTTGTGATAAGTTTTAAGCTAGAGACGGCATTGCGGTGCGGCCTTATTGGACTATTTGCCTTTCCATGTTTGATTTTTTTGCTAGCTACTGATACATTAACACTTCTACAGTGATGTAAAAATGCTAATTTCGCAATTTATGTGGTGATAGAAGAAAATTGGTAAGCTAAAAACATATTTCATAAATCTTTGGCAATGGAATAAATAAGTTTCAAAAAATATATATATTTCTAATAATATATGTGTTACTGACACTGGTTTATTGAATGTATTATTGTTATTGTTAAATATAAGTAAACTTTGTATGTATTCTGTGCAAAATGATTCGATATAACAAGTGAACGACAGAGCTGTGTGTAGTTTTCTTTACGTCTTTCTCACTACCATTTCCTTGTTTAAGGGCACAACAATTGGAAGCACCACTGGATTGGATTGAGGATTACCCCTGAGCTGTTGTGGAAACCTCTCATCGATCATCCCTCAAAATTACCCAGGCATCAGAGAAATTAGTCCAGCAAGGTGGTCAAGGCAGGAGGTCTTCAGACAAACTGGTAACCTTCATCCTGAAGTGAGAAAAAATGAACACTAGGGGGCAACAAAGGTCCAATAAAGTCAACTAAACCCCTGTTTTACTGCTTATGTGCAATTCTCTGATAAAATGGAGTCTGAATTTGAGAATCTGAAACTGGAAATTAAAGGTGCACCGTTTAAACTGACTGATTAAAGTATGGAATGCACTTCAAATATACGGACCAGGAGATGAACAGGTGACTGGTAAAACTCGTAGCCAATTGATTGCAGATGTAATAAAGTACCTTGAACGTGAAGAACTGCCCAACTTGGAGGACGAGGGCATGTCAGACCTCCTTAATGCTCAAGACATTATAGGCTGAGTCCAAATGACAACCAACCAGAATGAAGGGGAAACCCTGACTCTAACTGATGAACAACAAAACTTACAGAAAGAGGGTAGAGGCACTGAGGTTGTCATTACAAGGAAAAGAGAATGTCTTGTACAGACTTGTGAGCACAAGCACAAACCCCACTGCAACGTCCACCACCCCAGTAAACAGTATGCCCTCAGCCCCATCTAATGGCAACATGTGGCGCAAAGACTAAGATATCAGGGCAGATTGGGGAGCCAGGGCAAAAAGACATGCTAACCTTTTTCCGGCCAGGCCAGACAAATTGAAAGTGGACTGGGCAAAGGCTAACCAGAATTGGAGATCATTGATGCAGTTATCCGCACCATCACACCATGCCTGCAGCAAATGAGTTACCTTGAGGGAGAAGGTGAACTGACACTGCCTGCCCTTCGTAGAATCCTTAGGTGTGGGGGTGCCACAGAACCATATCAACAGCTCACATTTGAAGTGCAGGGCAGCAAAGAAACTCCTCAAAATTTTCTGATTAGGGCAATGGACTTGAGAAAGAAGATTATCTTTGCCTCACAGGAGGTTGATTCAAGCTTAAAATACGACCCAGCACTAGTCCAGAGTTTATTCACGCACACCGTCCTAACTGGCCTACAGAATGATACTATTAAAAGTGACCTGCAGCCTTACCTCCTGCAAACAACCACTTCAGATGAGCTATTGTTGGAGAAGCTGAACATTGCCCACGCCATCATGAGTAACCAGTATGAAAATGGTGCAGTCAAGTGAAGTTCCTGAGGGAAAGGAAAGCACCCCCGACAAAGCATGCACTCTCTGCCCCCTGATCTGCTGTCTGAGATCAAAGAAATGCTCTCTGATATGGTCCCTTTGAAAGATTTGAAACCGAGGTTTCCCAAATCAAGGAAACTATACAAAAGTCCACACCTGCATCCCCACAGTATCCCCCACCAAGCAGAGAACCTGGAACTGATTATGTCCCTTACCCAGTATTTTTCATTCTCTCAGCACTCGCTTTATAAGACTGAACCAAATGTCATGCCGTTTTATCGCCAGCAGTTACCAATAGCGGTGCCATAATACCAGCGGGCTCCTGGTCCTGGACGGCTGAGGCGGACAGCCCAATTCCAACAAAGTTCGCCTCACAACGATTGTCACGGGTTCGTGAATGTAGTGGGGGAAAAATTGATGGCGCAGCCGCAAAAGATCCGTTTTTGGTGGGGTTGTTATTTTTCACCAACAAGCAGTGAAAAAATATTTACAGTGCAGATCAGAATTCCCAAAACCAAAAACCTAGTGCAACAACAAAAAGAAAGTATATACAGAGAAAACTGACACTACCAGTGGCAATCATGCATAACATTCAAAAACGCTTGACTCCAACTTCCAAATTCCAACTTCCAACTCTCAACTCCCAGCTCCAACTCTCAACTCTTCCCCCATAAAGCAGAAATGCTTTCCTTAAATACCCCATGCCCCTCCCCTGGCAAACCAACAATAATTAAATGGGGTTGATTTTACACTATGCGATATAATACACCCAAAACGGAAAAACCTGCTTTACAAAATAAACCAGAACAGAATAAAACATAAATGCCCATCATATGGCTGTTTAAACATTTATCACAAGCCTGCAAAATACAAAACAATCCAGTAATCCAAAAATGGTTTAGTCCAGGTACCGGCTGGCCTGACCACGCCCCACTTTACGCGATTTAAGCCACACCCCAGGTAGTGGCTCCGTTTGGCCCCTCAACTGGATACGGACTAACGCAGCATCCTCAGGTGAGTGTCTCATCACATTCTGTGTGGGTGTGGGGAGAACGCGTAGGCGCCGAGTGTGCACCCTCGAACGCAACAGTACCGCGACAGTTTGTTTGACCCGAGAATGTAAGTACAACAGTCTGAGCAATACCGCGCTCCTGCGGTCCTGTCAGGAAATAATGAGCGCTGCTCCGGTCGCTTTCCTGGGTGAGGGAGAGAGAGACCGCTCCGTCACAACGATATTACCCAGTGCCACGCCCCAACCCAAGGTGTTTTGTTTGTACTCAAGCAGGTGAGGAGTACTGCCAACACTGCTTTAGGTGTGGAAGCAGTGAACATTTCAGAGCAGGTTGTAGAGCACCAAGACCAGCGGAACCTGCTAAGAGGAGCCCTTGCTACATGCCCCATGGTTGCTCCATGGGGCATGGAGCAACCAGTAGTGTAAGTCCCAAATTTGTGCAAAATGTGAAGAAGAGGAAACCAGATAGACACTTAAATGTTGTTTAGTTTGCAAAACCACACCGTACTGCTCAAAAGAACGCCAGGAAGCACACTGGCCTACTCATAAAAGAAAATGTAAATAAACCATACACATGTTCAGGTGATAAGAAGCAGGCAACAAAATTTAGTGATAAAACAAAGTGCAAAGAAAATAAAACCTCAGAGAAATCACCAACAGTAAGGGAGTTGGTAGGAAAAAAATGCATCATCAAGTGTTACCTACACAAACAGAAGCTACAGCCACTTTGGGATCCTCTTCTTTTCCTTTCGGCTTTTCCCTTCAGGGGTCACCACAGCTAATCAGTTGCCTCCATCTAACCCTGTCTTCTGCATCCTCTTCTCTCACAACAACTACCTTCATGTCCTCTTTCACTACATCCATAAACCTCCTCTTTGGTCTTCCTCAAGGCCTCCTGCCTGGCAGTTCAAAAGTCAGCATCCTTCTACCAATATATTCACTATTTCTCCTCTGCACATGTCCAATCCATCTCAGTCTGGCCTTTCTGACTTTATCTCCAAAACTTCTAACATGTGCTGTCGCTCTGATGTACTCATTCCTGATCCTATCCAACCTGGTCACTCTCTAAGAGAACCTCAGCATCTTCATCTCTGCTACCTCCAGCTCTGTCTCCTGTCTTTTCCTCAGTGACACTGTCTCTAGACCAAACAACATCGCTGGTCTCACCACAGTTTTGTACATCTTTCCTTTCATTTTAGCTGAAACTCTTCTATCACACATCACACCTGACACTTTTCTCCACCCATTCCATCCTGCCTGTACACACTTCTTCACTTCTTTTCCACACTCTCCATTGCTCTGAACTGTTTAACCTAAGTATTTAAAATCCTCCACCTTCTTGATTCTCTCTCCCAGTAACCTCACTCTTCCACTTGGGTCCCTCTCATTCACACACATACTCTGTACTCTGTCTTACTGCAGCTAACCTTCATTCCTCTCCTTTCCAGGACAAACCTCGACCTCTCTAGCTTCTCCTCCACCTGTTCTTTGCTCTCACCACACATCATAATGTCATCTGCAAACATCATAGTCCATGGAGATTCCTGTCTAACCTGTCAGCCTGTCCATCACCATAGCGAACAAGAAGGGGCTCAGAGCTGATGCAGTCCCACCTCCACCTTGAACTCCTCTGTCATGTCTACCTCACACCTCACCACTGTCATACAGTCCTCAAACATGTCCTGCACCGCTCTAACATACTTCTCTGCCACTCCAGACTTCCTCATACAATACCACAGTTCCTTTCTGGGCACCCCGTCATAAGCTTTCTCCAGATCTACAAAAACACAATGCAGCTCTCTCTGGCCTTCTTTGTACTTCTCTATCATCATCCTGTAGTGCATCTGTAGTACTCTTTTTTGGCATGAAACCATACTGCCGCTCACAAATCCTCCCTCCTGCTCTTAGTCTAGCTTCAACTACTCTTTCCCATAACTTCATTGTATGGCTCATCAGATTTATTCCTCTGTAGTTGCCACAACTCTGCACATCTCCCTTGTTCTTAAAAATGGGCACCAGCACACTTCTCCTCCATTCCTGAACAACCCAGTCAGAAACTCTACTACCACCTCTCCTAGACACTGCTATACCTCCACATGTATATCATCAGGACCGACTGCCTTTCCACTCTTCATCCTCTTCAACGCCCTCCTCACTTCATTCTGACTAATATTTTCTACTTCCTGGTCCACAACAGCCACCTCTCTTAGTCTTTATTCTCTCTCATTTTCCTTGTTCATCAACTCTTCAAAGTACTCTTTCCATCTTCCCATCATACTACTGACACCTGTCAATAGACTGCCATCCCTATCCTGAATCACTCTAACGTGCTGCATGTCCTTCCCATCTCTTTCTCTTTGTCTTGCCAACCTGTATAGATCAGTCTCTCCCTCCTTACTATCTAAATCCTTCTGGGACATTCTAGCACGTGATATGCTAGGAGTGTTTACCGAAAGTCTGGCCTCAGGCTCTTTGCCACTGTCCTGCCGGAGGGCGGTCGTTGCCTAAAAAAGGCAATCTGCAGGACATCAAGAACTGGCGCCCTGTGTCACTGCTCTGCACAGATTACAAGATTCTGTCCAAGGCTTTGGCTACATGGCTGAGGGAAGCTATGGAGCAGGTCATCCACCGGGATCAAACCTACTGTGTGCCTGGCAGGTCCATGGTAGACAATGTCTACCTAATTCGAGATGTTTTGGAGGTTTCCAGATCATTGGGTATAAATGCTGGTCTCGTTTTATTAGATCAGGAAAAGGCATTTGATTGTGTTGAGCACAGCTTCCTCTGGAAAACTATGGAGACATTTGGGTTCAGCACTGAGTTTATTGCCAAGATCCGGGTGTTGTACAGTGACGTTGAGAGTATCCTGAAGTTTAACGGCAGTTTGCATGCCCCCTTAAGGGTGCACCGGGGCATCCGGCAGGGCTGTGCTCTGTCTGGGATGATCTATGCACTCTCTCTGGAACCCCTCATCTGTCAAATCTGCAAAAGCATCGACGGTTTGATTTTACCTGGTGTTAGAGAGAGCATTCTTTTATCTGACTATGCTGATGATGTTGTTGTTCTTATGAAAAACCAAAGGGATGTTGATGTTTTGGTGGGTTTGACAAACTCATTCAATGTTTTAACTGCTGCAAAAGTAAACTGGAGCAAAAGTGAAGTCCTTGCTGTTGGTGAGTGGCATGGCAACCTCCCCGTTCTTCCTCAAAACTTGTGTTGGAAGACTGATGGTCTCAAATATCTTGGTGTGTACTTGAAAAAATAGAAGGGAAATTTTAAAAATGAAAATGGTTGCTCCCCAGAATGTCGTACAGAGGTCGAGTTTTAGTGATAAACAACCTGGTGGCCTCACAGCTGTGGCACCGCTTGGCCTGTATGGACCCTCCATCAGGGTTTCTAGCCCAAGACCAAACTTGTTAACCTTTTCTGGGATGGGCTGCATTGGGTGCCTCAAGGAATGTTGTTTTTATCAAGAGAGGAGGGGGGACAGGGCCACATCCACCTGGCTAGTAGAACAGCCACGTTCAGATTACAGTTCATTCCGCGGTTTCTGACCGGACCAGCGGATCTGACATGGAGAGAGGTGGCCAGCTGCATATTCAAACGTTTGAGTAACTTGGACCTGGATGCTGCACTGCTTTTAATGGATTCTAAGTTTCTAAAGTTAAACGGTTCGCCTCAGTTTTATCATGGCGTTTTTAAGTCATAGGCCCTATTTAATAGCAGCTCAGGAAAAAGCTCTGACTCACTGTTCTGGTTACTGAAGGAACCACTAGTGCATGGAGCCAGGCTGGATGTCTGCAGTGGAGCCACACCTGGACTGTCTGCAGCGCTTAGCAGAACCAGGACCATGACCCTCCAGCAGCTGGTGGACAACGCCGGGCCAGCGTTGGCGGATGCCCAGGCTGTGAGCTCCCTGCTGAACATCCAGTCCACCAGGGTGGCTCAGAGGGTGCCACAACTGTGGATGCAAAGATTCTCCGGGAAGGAGAGAAGCCTCCTCCTGGTCTATAGTACAGGGACTGTGGCGGACAGCAAAGATCCTTTCCCTGAGGTACACATCAGTCCTCTGTTTGGAGAACTGGAGGGTCCTCTCCTCGGAGATGAACGACAAATCACCCTGCACACGGCAAACAAAAAAATACTGTACAGACAATGTGTAAAAGTAATCAACAAGAAAGGCCTGTGTAACAGAGCACCCACTACCTGGGCCAACAGGATGATGGGAAATGGACCTGACCCATAGTGGAGACTTCTATACAAACCTCCCCTCAAGAAAAAAACAACCGACCTCCAGTGGAGAATTTTACACTGTGCCATCGGTTCCAATGCTTTTATCTTTGTTTTTAACCCTGCTGTATCCAGCCAGTGTCCCTTCTGTCCCCTTCGTAAGACAGTCTTTCATGCTTTCAGTGAGTGTGGGAGACTTAAAGTGCTCTTAACTCTTCTAACAAATGTTTTTAATCTGTTCAGTGAAAATTTTAGTATCAGGAAATTCATCTACGGTGCTGGGTACAATAAACTGAATCAAAGAAAGTGGCAGCTTTTAAATTTTATTTCTGGAGAGGCAAAACTCGCAATTTATGTGACCAGGAAGAGGAGAATTGAAAACAATACTGTTCCAGAAGCAGCTACTGTTTTTTGCTGTAACATCAGATGTTGCTTAAAACTAGAATTTGTTTTTTATAAAATGACAAAAGACCTAAATAACTTTAGGAACATCTGGTGTCACAAAAATGTCCTATGCACTTCATTTGATGATCAACTAACTTTTGTAAACGTCTTGATATAATGCACTAATTTTTAAATTGTATTTTCCTTTCATTTATTGGTTTTTAGTGTTTTTGAAACACTTTATTATTTTCATCTAATGAAAAATTGTAAAATGTTTGAATGTGATTGAAGTGTTTTTGCAACAAAAAAAAATCTTCTGAAGCACTTTAGTGCTTTCATCTCATGTAAAATTGTAAAATGTTTGAATGTGATTAAATTGTTTTTGCAAAAAAAAAAAACTTACTGTCTAACCTAACATACAAGTCATCATTAGTCCCTTCTTTGGCCTTTGCCACCTCTACCTTCGCCTTACGCTGCATCTCCCTGTTCTCCTGTCTACTCTCCTCAGTCCTCTCAGTGTCCCACTTCTTTTTAGCTAACCTTTCTCTGTATACACTCCTGTACCTCCTCATTCAACCACCAAGTCTCCTTATCTACTTTCCCTCCAGAAGACACACTGAGTACCTACCTGTCTCCCTGATCACATTAGCTGTAGTTGTCCAGTCATCTGCTACCTTTCCACCTGGTCTCCTGGACACACAGTATGTCTACCTTCCTCCTCTGCATCATTTCAATCAACTCTCTACCTTTTCCTTGTCATAGTTCCAACATTCAACGTCCCTACTCTCAGTCCTATACTCTTGGCGTTCCTCTTCTCTCTCTACCTACGAACACACTTTCCTCCTCTCCTTTGACCAACAGTAGTCCAATTTTTACCGACACCCCATCGGTGAAAAGCTCCGATGGCGGTCATTGTTAACCTGGGCCTCAACCGATCCGGTATGGAAGTCATATATTCAAATTGGAAATTGATTTGACATAAGTTTTATGTCGGATGCCCTTCCTGACGCAACAATTTGTATTTATCCGGGCTTGGGACCGGATACATAGTTCCTGGGTTAAAGTAGACCATTACAAGACAAAAATCTAAGGTGTTGAGAAACTCCCTGGTGTGAGCTTTTTGAGTTATGGTGAATAGTAGAGTAGAGGAACACTACCGCAAGTTGAACCTGATTCCCAAATATACAACACTGATCATTTCAGCAACAATCTTGGGAAATGAAAGCCACTTTTAGTGTACAGCAGTACAACATTCCTACTTGTGTATTCAAACGGGATCAACCCAGGGTTCACATACCACCACAATGTGTCTTCCACAACATCAAGAGATGTGATGTATGGTGTGACAGCAAGCATAAAAGCTTCAGTCCCCTCCCAGTGTAGCATCCCTCCGCTAATATTGCAACTGCATTCCCTACCCTTCCTCTATCTTTAAAGCAGTTAAAGTTATACAGTATATACAGTAGATCTCCTCCTGACTGTGCATTGACAAACTCTTCAAATCATCTCACAATACCACATTTCCCCCCAAAAAAAAAGTCCACCATAAACATGATGAAGAATAAGCATATTCATTTTGTATATGCTGGAGTAGTCATTTAGAAAGTGTAAAAAAATTCAAATGAAGAATTTTCTACAACAGCCATTGGCAAATAGGTGTGCCACAGATCATCTGCCGATATTGAACAATGGGGTTGTTTGAATGATCTCCCTCCCCTGTCCAGATTGTGTCTCTGTATTTTTTATCTACCTATAATACAGAATCTCATGCTATCATCAGCCGTACCACATATGGTCACATGTTATATTGGCTTCATTACCACAGTGAAATCATAATGAAAGTGCAGTGGAGTGGTTCTTCTACAATTGTAAAAGGTTGGAGGGCCCACAAGCCAAAGTAAAGATATAGTGAATTCATGAGGTTTTTGCATGATCAGCAGTCGGTTTGGTCAAAAGAAACATAATGCTGTCTAGGTGATTAGCCAGTCAATGTCGCAATTGTTAAACACGTTTGTGCACACAACTTCCCACACATGTTTATTACACTTAAAATAAGTGGATAAAAAATGGTAAAGAAGGACATACCTGTATTTTCACTTTTGGTAAACCTAGCCTTAACCCAACCTCAGGAAGAAGATGGCAGAGTTATCATATAAGTTTCAAATCAACTTAATCTAAATTTTCACCAAAGCAATATCTCCAAATAATCGTCTGGAAAATAATCAATTTACTTTACTTAGTTATCTCCAGCAAACACTACTGCAATGTGAAAAACATTTGTAAGATAGAACGTGTACAAAAATTTGAAACCATTCCAAGGTCAAATTTTTATATACTTTTAGTGTCTATATTTGTGAGCAATTCAGGCCATCACAATTGACATACAGTATATGCAGAGTACACAGGAAAAAAACTGCAAAGGGACATAAGCGCGTTCAAAGCAGAAGGTGAAAAATAACAAATGTCAGCTGTAGATGAAAGAAGATGAGAGCAGATAGGAGAAAAAAATAAAATCAAAAGAATTCAGATTGCTGAGTCAACAAAAGAGGCAGTAAAATACTTTCAAATTAAAAAGTTACATCACCTCTTCTCTCTGTTTACTGTGCCCTTGAAAGGTCAGATTAATAGCCAGTGTGCCAAGTTTCCACAGCTATTTGTGATAATAAATGTGGAAATATTATTAAATAATATTATTATGCTAAGCACTAATATGTGGAGCAAACTTACCCTGGGAAGGCCAAGATTAAGACATGGATAATAAATGAGCACACATTTGGTCAGTTAGAAATAAATACAAGTGTTCCTGGCACAGGAGAAGAATAAGGAGGGCAGAGAGTTTGCTCAATTTATGCAAGATAAAATGAAATATAAGATAAAAGAAAAATGTGTTGCAATTATGTATCAAAGTTATGGCCTCAGTAGTTGAAATGACATCACAATG
This sequence comes from Antennarius striatus, assembly GCF_040054535.1. Lineage (NCBI taxonomy): Eukaryota > Metazoa > Chordata > Actinopteri > Lophiiformes > Antennariidae > Antennarius > Antennarius striatus. The sequence goes on along the minus strand of NC_090783.1, from coordinate 14,696,683 downwards.
ACATCACAACCTAAATAACAGGGAAATCATTGAGTTCAGACTCAAAATAACACTACAACAGTTCATTAAAGGAAAAAAAAAACCTTGATAAACGCTGCCAAGGCAAAACAATCTTTCTTGTTCTTCTTCCTGATTTTATCGTTCTTAACTCAATTTTTATATCTATTGATGCTGCGCAACATGTGAATTTTCCAGTTTGGATCAATAAAGTACATCTATCTATCACTATATATCTATGTCTGTCTGTCTGACTGACTGTCTGCCTTAGACTTCAATCTGGGGCGGCAGTGGCTCAGTGGTAAAGCAGGCGGTAGAGCAGGTCGTCCTATGATTCAAGATCGGCGGTTCGATTCCCGCTCCCGCCCCCCCAAAAATACCCGGAGGTGAGCTGACAGTGGGAGGTGTCAACTCATCTCCGGAGCACTGCCGAGGCACCCTTGAGCAAGGTGCCGTCCCCTTTACAAATTGCTCATTTGAGGCGCACCAAGAAGGAGCTGCCTGCCACTCTACCTCCCCTGCATGCCTACAGGCCCCCTTGTGTGTGTGTGTGATACAGGGGCCTGTACTCACAAACATATATGTATGCATGCGTTTGTAATCAGTAGCTAGAGTGTGCCTTCTTAATTTCCCTTCGGGGATCAAACCAGTATATAAAATAAAAAAAAAAAAAAAATCGTTAGCCTCTTTCCTGTCATCCCACGGCTGCATTATTGTTCAAACAAACTTACGGTTCATGTTGAAACTATTTGACATTCAGTGCTGAGCAGTCATTTGCTGTCGTGCAAAAGCAGAAGTAGAAATGGGGTAGTGTCTATCTGTCTGGCTGTGTTTCTGTAAGACCAGGGAAGCGAGTCATGTTTTCCTGCTTGCTCAACATTTCATCCCGGAAGTTTTTGATTGACCCAGATTGGAACGAGAGGCACTTCGTCACGGCCTGTCAGTCATAATTACCACGCAACCACACACACACACACACACACACACACACACACACACACACTGAGCAGCCTACACACTTCATAGACATGCTTTTATCATATTGGAGAACAACCGTATGAATAATTAGTTCTCCCGTATTATCGTCAACCCACAGACACACTAACGAGGCCACACATACACACTCAAACACACTCACACTTTCACATGGTTAATCTGGAGAAGTCATCTTTTTCCAGTTTCAAGTGTCATCTTGATTACACAACCCTATTACAATATGAGACGTTCATCTTTTTGTTTGTTTATAATAAAAAATACATAAAATGAAGTATAAAATGAAAAATATTTAGAAATTATATGAGGATAGAACAAACAAAAGAAATCCAAGCACAGCAATACAGTGCATGGAAAAAAATAATAAACTCTTATTATGCTTTAAACTTTATTAGCAGAACTCCGTTTTTACATGATAAACTCAATCATTTTCCTTCCAAATGAAGAAAGAAAGTAACATAATCAATTATTATTTTTATTATACAATACGTTATTTTATACCAATGACAGGAAGAGACACTGACCCTCTGAAAATGTGTGGCATGTCTGACTTAAGATTACACCAAAAAACAAAAAAACAAGTACAGGTGAAGGCATGATTCTATCTATAGATTCTAAAAACTCAGCATAGAGTATCATAAGTTAATTAATAAGACCACATCATTAGATGATGGCTTGGGTCTGTGTATGCTTCATGAGTTTCTGTATTTTATTTGAGTCAAACAACATTGTAGTTTCTTATTAAGGCCACAAGATGTCAGTATTCACCTGTAATAGAAGCATTTAGCGTCGGTCCGCGAGCTTGTGATAAAAGACTTTCAGCTAAAATGAAAGGAAAGTTGTATAAAACTGTGGTGACACCAGCTATGTTGTTTGGTCTTGGGAAAGTGTCAGTGAGGAAAAGACAGAAGACAGAGCTGGAGCTAGCAGAGATGAAGATGTCCTCTTTGGGAGTGACCAGAGGTTTTAGAGATAAAGTCAGAGACGCCAGAGTGAGATGGTTTGGACATGTACAGAGGAGAGATAGTGAATATATTGATAGAAGGATGCTGAGTTTTGAACTGCCAGGCAAAGAGGCCTAAAGGAAGACCAAAGATGAGGTTTATGGATGTAGTGAGAGGACATGAAGGTAGTTGGTGCGAGAGAAGAGGATGCAGAAGAAAGGGTTAGATGGAAGAAATTGATTTGCTGTGGCGACCCCTGAAGGGAAAGCGCTGAAACGAAAATAAGAATCATCAGTCCACGAGCTCGGTTACACCTCTGAGGTGATACTGTATTCTGATGTATTCTGTACGCTGATATTTGGCAGTTGTGTAGATACATGTACTACATTCATTTTTTGTGCTGCTGGATGTATTTTTAGGGGAATGTAGTATGATTTGATGTATTTGTAATGTAGGAAAAAAGTTATTTGGCTCTAAATCACATCAGGTACAAAATGATGCATATGGCAAATTGTGTTGTCCATTGACCACATGGTACTGATACAGTAAAATACTCCTGCAAAGGCTGTATGACAACTTATCTTAACACTGCAATTGTTTTGAAAAACCAGTTTACAAGAATTTTGATTTATAAGCTTGAAATATCTGACATATATATATATATATATATATATGTGACCAGGCTATGTGTGGCCAGCCGGACAACACCGAGACACACACACAGTCTGAGGGCTCCCCAAATGGGGGGGGAGAACAGTCGGGAAATAGAACCCACAACTCAGGTAGAGGACAGCATTAAATTTGGTCGAATTGGCAGTTTATTAAAACATAAACAATAAAATTTCCATTTACCTCCCCAAAACGATTTGGAGGATAATAAAGGAAAAATAAAAGATAACAAATAAAACTTTGATTAAAACTAAAACTTAACCTTCACAAGACAACACCAGACAAGACAAGACAACAGTAGTGGCAATTTCTATAAAATAAAATACACACTACTGAGCATCATTCTAAAATTACATGTGCAATACAACATCACAGAAACATCTTAGATACACAATACATTGTAGTTATTACACATACCTTAATATCCTAAACAGGGTTTCACTTCTAGAAATGACGACGAACACTTGAAAAGCACGTCAAGCGGTGTGCTCTCCCCTCTGCATAAACGGACTCAGTCAGCAACATCACCAAAATAATTCTTTCATATAATGCCCAAACTGAAATAACAACCTTAAGATTACTTACGCCAAGAAATTAATCTTATCCTCCACAACGTGGTCAATTTGGCGTCTTTTTCAAACTCGGCGATAACCACCTGTCTCCGCTCCGCATCTGTCTCATCCACAAAGTGAGTGTGCGACTGTAGCGCGCCAATCACGTCCCACGTGACCCGACGTCAGATGCGTGACTTTCGCGCCACTAACATCCCACGTGAACAGACGTCAGATGCGTAACTTTCGCGCCACTAACATCCCACGTGAACAGACGTCAGCCCAGGTAAACGTCCCGTGGACGCAACTAAAAGTGCGACTCCTACTGGCCAACCAACAACGTAACACCAGGCAGCATGAAGAAATGTGTAACCGCTTTATTATAAATGCATTGTCTATTTGACCTGGCTACATTCTCCCCTGCCTGAAGTCAACGTCCCGGTGACTTCCTACACATCATCTCCTGCATTAACTTTTGAAGTATAAAGCACCATACCTGCTAGTACTCGAGACAGTACATCTGGCGTGAAAGACACAGTGTTACATGCTGATGTAGGCAAGTTGAATGGATTTCGATTTTTACCCGCGGTTGTTCTAAGACTTCTACGCGGGGCGGGTGTAGGTGGGGTTGCACTGGTTGGCTCCACCCTCTGCCGCGGCACAGGTACTGGTCTCTCTGACAGTTCTCTAGGCAAACCCGGGCTTTCCATCACCTGCTCCAGGTGAGGGGAGTAGTCTTCATCTGGGCTGTGGCTCGTGTCTGCAACGTCTGACAGTCGCTCACTTCCAGTTTCATTTATGGTCTCGTCTTCTAGGTGGCTTCCTAGGTTATCTAACTCTTGATCACTAGGATTTTCAACTTGTTCCACCAAAAGGAATTCAGGGTCTGAATCTGTGGATTCGGGGTCTGCCTCATCTTCGTGCTGGTGAGGAGAAAGATTTGTTTGGTGGTCCTGCCTTGGAGATGGAATGGGCTCAACGCAAAGTCGGAGGTTAGACCTATGAACTCTTTTCAAGGGACCTCCATTCACAGGGACTACTGAGTATGTTGTTCCCTGTACCTCAATAACTTCATAAACTTTTGAGGACCATGCATCTTGAATCTTATTTCTGCCTAGAGGACGATGTCGAAGGTACACATACTGTCCTATCTCAACAGGTGGACAGTGAACTTTTGCATTTTGACGGACCATTCTTTCTGCAGCTTTTCTTTCAGCTACTGCTCGTGCTCTCTCATGTGCATTCTGCAATCGCTCTCTGTGAGCAGCGAGCCAGTCTGCAGTTTCATCTTTGTCTTCTTGTTGCCCCAACAGAGCATCCACTGGGAGATGGGGTCGTACCCCAAACAACATGTGGTAGGGTGAGTAACCAGTTGAGGAGTGTGGGGTAGCATTATAGGCGTATACCAATTCAGCTAGATGTTCAGGCCAGCGGCGCTTTTTCTCAGGAGGAAGTGTTTTCAAGAGGTCATGCAAGGTTCGGTTGAACCTCTCACACTGGGGGTTTCCTTGTGGATGATGAGGTGTAGTACGTGTCTTTTTCACCCCGTACAATCTGCAGAGTTCAGCAATAACAGCACTCTCAAAATTTCGGCCCTGATCTGAATGCAAGCGCTCGGGGACCCCATATTTCATGAACCACTCCCTTAAGATAACTTTAGCAGTGGTGTCAGCTCTCTGATTTCGTGTCGGGAACGCCTGACTGAACTTGGTAAAAACATCGGTGAGTACCAGAACATTTTCACATCCATCACTTGCACGTTCAAGTGTAGTGTAGTCTACAGCTACAACTTCAAGAGGACGGGTCGCTAAAAATTGAGTCTGTGGTGCACGGATCTTGGGTTGTGGCAGTTTAGTTAGGACACACCTCTGACAATTTTTAACCCATTGTTCAACCTCTTCATGCATACCTCCCCAAAAACATCTCTGCTTTAGAAGTCCAAGTGTGCGTTCTATCCCTTGGTGGCCCATCTGATTATGCACACTGGTGAGCACCTTTTCTCTGAGACAAGCAGGTAACAACAGCTGAAAACATTTTCCAAGGCTCACATCCTCAATTTCTCTATACAAGAGTCCATCTTTTTCTGTCAACCTGGGCCATTGTTTCAATAGGGATCGCACTGGAGCAGGTAGAACTTGTCTTTCCTGAAAAGAGGGTTTCTGTTTCTTATCCCAGAACGCTTTCAAAACCCTAAGTGTTGGGTCTGAGGCTTGCAATGTCTGGAGTTCAGTTTTGGTATAACCAGGGAGCGTGGGGGTGTTACTATGCAACAGACCATTCTCTCCATCATTGGGTTCTGAGACTTTTAATTGTCTCACCTGGTGGTGTTCGACCCCTGCGGTCCCCAACTCTAGCCCTACAGCCGTGCCTGTTCTAAGACTGTCACAAATTGCAACACAACCATCAAATTCTGCATCCTCCGACTCAGGATCAGACTCATTCAACGCTGGCTGTCTAGAGAGAGCATCGGCTGCTGAGTTACAACGACCAGGCCGGTACTTGACTTCAAAATCGAACACAGCCAACTGTGCAACCCAGCGCTGTTGGATAGCACCTAACTTAGCAGTAGAAAGGTGGCATAGCGGGTTGTTATCAGTTAGGACTGTGAACTTGGATCCCAGCAGATAACTCCTGAACTTCTCAGTTACAGCCCATTTTAACGCAAGAAGTTCCAATTTCATACTGCTGTAATTTCTGTCATTCTTTTCCGCGCCTCTCAGTCTGCGACTAGCATAAGCTATGACTTTTTTCTTTCCACTCTGAACCTGATACAACACTGCACCTAAGCCAAGGTTACTAGCATCCGTCTCTAGGACAAACGGTAAGTTGAAGTCTGCATAACCAAGCATGGGAGCCTTGGTTAATTCTTCCTTAAGTAGTTCAAAAGCATGGGCACAGGTAGGTGTCCACGCTGCCTCAAACAATTTGCTGACCTTAGCTGGGCACCTCTCTTTACCACATGCATTTACAACCTCATGGAGAGGTCCTGCCACCTGTGAAAACCCTTTAATGAACCTTCTGTAATAACTGCAGAACCCCAAAAAGGATCTGAGTTCTTTTACATTATTCGGAAGGGGCCAAGCCTTCACTGCACTGATCTTATCTGGGTCAGTACCTACCCCCTGAGCTGAAACCTGATGACCCAAAAACTTGACCTCAGACTGAAGAAAGTGACATTTTTCCACTTTTACTTTTAAACCTGTCTCCTTTAACCTCTTAAGGACTATTTCCAGTCTCTTCAGGTGTTCTTCAAAAGTGTGTGAAAACACTAGCAGGTCATCCAAATAAGCCAGGACCATTTGGAAAACAAGATCACTCATTGTTGCCTGCATTAATCGTTGAAAGGTTGCAGGCGCATTGCATAACCCAAACGGCATTCGCAGATATTCATAAAGGCCAAACGGAGTTATGAAAGCTGTTTTGTGTCTATCTCTTTCATGGACAGCAACTTGATGGTAACCACTCGCAAGATCAATGCTGGAGAAAAACTCTGCACCGCTCAGGGCATCCAAACTTTCATCAATACGGGGCAATGGAAATGCGTCACGCCGGGTTTTTAGGTTCAGCTTCCTGTAGTCTACACATAGCCTTAGACTACTATCAGGCTTCCTGACCAAGACTATGGGAGATGCATATGAACTGGAACTCTGTTGAATAACTCCCTTGCGCAACAGTTCTGAGATGTGATCCCTCACCTCCTGATACTGGTTTGGTGGGATACGTCTGTAAGGCTGGGAAATTGGGGTTTCATCCCTTACAGGGATCTCATGTGTGACTCGATCTGTATAGCCTAAGTCCTCATCGTGGACTGCAAAAACATCTGCATATTTCAGCAACAAGGCTTTTAACTTTACTCGTTGTTCTGGTGTACCACCTATGTGCAGCCGATCAAAAAGTGTCTGTACTTCTGTGTCTGATTTTTCAACATCTCTCTGACTGACAGTTACTTCTTCATGAGTAGCTGATATGCACTGAAACTGAACTTCACACAGATCATTTCCAATGCTGTGGCATGGGGTCATAATACCCAATCTGACTTTCGGTGGGAGCCAAACATCAACTGGTGACACGTTAACTACTTGCACTGGGAAAATGTGGCTGCTAGCAGACACAACAGTGGGTACTACAATAACTCCACCAGGCAGTGGGGTATTGCTTGACTCAAATATCAGAGTGGAAGCGTCACCAAAGTCTCTTTTAGGGTTTCTCACGTTCACCGTGACTACTGATAGCGCAGGCAAGTGACACTTGTCCTTTTGTGCTATACGAGCCATGACTGTCTTTCCACCTACTTCCGCCTCCTGTACACGTTGAAAGACTCCTCGCCAGTCCGAGTCTAGTTCACCTCCAAGCGCTTCATCAAACTCAGTCAGTATCAACTGCTTGCACCGTTTAGCTATGTTCATTCCAATTATTCCTGGCGGGCAAGAGTCAAGACCCTTTGTGTCGGTTGTATTATCATCTCTGATTATCAAAAACCCACATTCAGGAATAGAGATCCCCATGACTTGTATATCCAGCTCAACATAGCCAAGATACGGTAAGGGTAGTTTGTTAGCTGCAGTGATTTTTAGCCATTTTGATGTATGATGCATGTCCTTATCATCTCCATGTAGGTGGTTTCTGAAAAAACTCTCTGTCACAGTACTTACATTACTTCCTGTGTCCAGGAGACACTTCAGGGGGATGCCGCCTATCTGAATGTCTACAACCGGACATTTTCCTACTGCATTCTGCAAAAACCTTTCTTTAGTCAAAGTCTGCGGTGAGCCTTCCGATCTGCCTCGCATTGCGCGGCTCATTGCAACCGAGGATCCTCGTTTCCCTGCACTGTAGGCCTTGGACTAGTTTGGGCCCTGCGTGTAGTGCACTGCCTGGCCATATGGCCTACTCCTTCACACCTTAGGCATATAGGCTGGCCATCTTCCGTGTATCTGGGAGTTACCTTCGGCTTATTAGGTAAGCTTGTCGCACTAGGCCTGGTTTTCTGACTGGTGAGCTCACGTACGGCACTGGTCAGCTCTCCAATCGCCTTGCCTTGTTCAGCCATCATTTTAACAACTTCCTGGAGAGCTAAGGTTAAATCACTTCCAGAGTCATGAGCAGACACACTGTTCACTGGATGTCCATCAAGTCTATCTCCCACCATGTTTCTACTCCTCGCCACACTGCTACCTCTGGGTCGATCCTCCATGGTCCACATAATAGCCTCGTCTCTAACCTCAACCAGGCTGGATTGTGGTTTTTCTCTTGTGAGCCTCCTGAGTTCACGACGAAGGGTGGAGTCACGCAAACCTTCAATGAACTGGTCGCGCACCGCAAGCTGTGGGTCACAAACAACGTCAGGAGAAGTGAGTAACGCGGTATTGAACAGCTGAGAGAGGGCGTGCGAATAGTCTCTCAGGTCTTCTCCCTCTGACTGTCTGCGCGCGTAGAATGCATGTAGCAACTGTGGTGTGGTGCGTTTCTCTCTAAACGCCTCCCGTAGGTATGAAAACAGATCACTGGGTTTCTTATCCTGTCTATATGTGCGTAACTTAATTTCATCTAATGCAGATCCTCTTAAATGTGACAGAATAAAGTCTACTTGGTCAGCTTCCCTTAGACCCCTCAGACTTATTGCCCTTTCTATCTCGTCAATAAACTCATCAACAGACTGAGCATCTTTTCCTGAGTCACCATTAAAAGGTACAATCTGCCTTTCTCTTGGTACATATACAACAGACCTTGGTTGTGCATCACCCAAAGAGGCAATCCTGGACATCACAGCATCATGTTTTTTACTCAGCTCAGTTAATTGTGACTGTAGACTTGACAGGTGATCTCCACTCGCTGCAGATGATGCAGCCGACTCTCCCCCGACTTGGACTGGCATGGACACCCCTGGGGTTTCTTCCCCTTCCGACATCATGTAATGTCTCTTTTTGAACCTCACAGTCTCTGGGAATTCTTGTTTCTCTGGTCCCCTAGCCCCGTGCCGCTGACGTCTCGTCCTCACGTAGCAGTGGTACTCTCACCAGGCTGGGCAGAACTCCTCTTCACCACTACTGTTGTCTTGTTACTAGGCGCTAGCACTACCAAAATCTTATCAAACCACAAAAAATAATCTATAGGCCAAATCAACCTGGAAATCCCACTTCTGACACCAAAAAGAGGAGCGGTTATGTGACCAGGCTATGTGTGGCCAGCCGGACAACACCGAGACACACACACAGTCTGAGGGCTCCCCAAATGTGGGTTCTATTTCCCGACTGTTCTCCCCCCCCAACTCAGGTAGAGGACAGCATTAAATTTGGTCGAATTGGCAGTTTATTAAAACATAAACAATAAAATTTCCATTTACCTCCCCGAAACGATTTGGAGGATAATAAAGGAAAAATAAAAGATAACAAATAAAACTTTGATTAAAACTAAAACTTTACCTTCACAAGACAACACCAGACAAGACAAGACAACAGTAGTGGCAATTTCTATAAAATAAAATACACACTACTGAGCATCATTCTAAAATTACATGTGCAATACAACATCACAGAAACATCTTAGATACACAATACATTGTAGTTATTACACATACCTTAATATCCTAAACAGGGTTTCACTTCTAGAAATGACGACGAACACTTGAAAAGCACGTCAAGCGGTGTGCTCTCCCCTCTGCATAAACGGACTCAGTCAGCAACATCACCAAAATAATTCTTTCATATAATGCCCAAACTGAAATAACAACCTTAAGATTACTTACGCCAAGAAATTAATCTTATCCTCCACAACGTGGTCAATTTGGCGTCTTTTTCAAACTCGGCGATAACCACCTGTCTCCGCTCCGCATCTGTCTCATCCACAAAGTGAGTGTGCGACTGTAGCGCGCCAATCACGTCCCACGTGACCCGACGTCAGATGCGTGACTTTCGCGCCACTAACATCCCACGTGAACAGACGTCAGATGCGTAACTTTCGCGCCACTAACATCCCACGTGAACAGACGTCAGCCCAGGTAAACGTCCCGTGGACGCAACTAAAAGTGCGACTCCTACTGGCCAACCAACAACGTAACACCAGGCAGCATGAAGAAATGTGTAACCGCTTTATTATAAATGCATTGTCTATTTGACCTGGCTACATATATATATATATATATATATATATATATATATATATATATATATACACATATACAGTATATATAAAAATAAATGTCCCTCTCACCCTTGTGGGGTGGTATCTGTGTGTCATCCTCAAGCTCGTGTCCTCTAACAGAGGCCTGGGAGTCTGAGGGTTCTGCGTAGTATCTTAGCTTTTCCTAGGACTGCGCTCTTCTGGACTGAGGCTTCAGATGTTGTTCCAGGAATCTGCTGGAGCCACTCTTTCAGTTTAGGGGTCACTGCCCCAAGTGCTCCTACTACCACGGGGATGACATTAACCTTGACCTTCCGCATCCGTTTCAGCTGTTTCAACCCTTGATACTTCTCAATGTTTTTGTGTTCCTTCTTCCTGATGTTGGCGTCAGCTGGAATCGCAACATCTATCACTACTGCTCTCTTCTGCTCTTTGTCCATCACCACTATGTCCGGTTTGTTAGCCAGCAGCTGTTTGTCAGTCTGGAAGCTGACGTCCCACAGGATCTTAGCCTTGTCGTTCTCAACCACCTTCGGTGGTATGTTCCAACGGGATTTGGGTACTTCTAGTCCATACTGGTTACAGATATTCCTGTACACTATCACCACTACTTGGTTGTGCCTTTCCATGTATGCTGAGCTGGCGAGCATCTTACACCCTGCTACCACATGCTGGACTGACTCTGGGGCTTCTTTACATAGCCTGCACCTTGGGTCAGATCTACTGTGATAGATATTGGCCTCTATTGCTCTTGTACTTAGGGCCTGTTCATGTGCTGCCATGACCAGTGCCTCTGTGCTGTCTGTCAGTCCAGCTTTATTCAGCCATTGGAAGTCTTCTTGATATCAGTCACTTCCTCTATCTGACGGTGGTACATGCAGTGTAGGGGCTTGTCCCTCCATGTTGTCTCCTCCTCCTCTTCATCCTCATGTTTTTTGCTGTCTAAGGCATTCACTTAGCAGTTCATCTGTTGGGGCCATCTTCCTGATGTACTCTTGGATTTTTGATGTCTCATCCTGGACAGTGGCCCTGATGCTCACTAGTCCTCGGCCTCCCTCTTTCCGCTTAGTGTACAGCCTCAGGGTGGTGGACCTGGGATGAAACCCTCCATGCATGGTGACGAGCTTTCTAGTCTTGATATTTGTGGCTTCTATCTTCTCCTTTGGCCAGCATACGATCCCAGCGGGGTATCTGATGACTGGCAGTGCATACATGTTGATGGCTCGGACCTTGTTCTTGCCATTCAGCTGACTTCTCAGGACTTGCCTTACTCTCTGGAGGTATTTGGCTGTGTATGACTTCCTTGCGGCCTCCTCATGATTGGCATTAGCCTGTGGGATTCCAAAGTATTTTTAGCTGTCCTTGATGTCTTCTATCCTGCCCCCTGGTAGATCAACCCCTTCAGTTCTGATCATCTTGCCTCTTCTTGATACCATCCGGCCACATTTGTCTATTCCAAATGACGTCCCTATGTCTTCGCTGTAGATCCTGGTGGTGTGGATCAGTGAGTCAATTTCTCACTCATTCCTGGCATACAGCTTGATGTCATCCATGTAGTGGAGATGGCTGATTGTTGTCCCGCTTCGGAATCGGTATCCGTAGCCACTCTTTGTGATGATGTGACTGAGGGGGTTCAGGCCTATGCAGAACAGCAGTGGTGATAGTGCATTCCCTTGGTATATGCCACACTTAATGTTAACTTGGGCAATTGGCTTGGAGTTAGTCTCCAGGTTGATCTTATACAGTTCCAGACATAAATAATGTTTTATAAAGCATAGAAATGCATCAAAACATGTAACAAATACATGTTATGATTAGATTATTGCACAATAAATGAGAGTTGTGCATAACATAAAAAACAAAGAATAAAGAATAATAATGACGGTCATTTACCTTTTAACTGCTGTCCTCATTGTTTTTTGCCCTCTTTGGTTCATGCGCTCCTATCTCACCATGCCGAACAAGAGTGAATTCCAGTCCTCCTTTTGAGGACCCACGTGATTCCTTAAACTCCTTGAACTTCCTTTGTTTTAATAACGTGGCTATTGCAGATGCATTATGGCCATATTCTTTGGCAAGATCAGCCAAATGCATCCCTTTTTCATGCTTTTCTATGATCTCTTGCTTTGTTTGTATGGACAAAAAACTATTTTCTTTGTATTTTCTTCAGGGATTTGAGCCGGTTCATGGAACGAAAACGAAAACCGGAAACTTTTGGTATTTTGGCAGGAACGAAAACGAAACCGAAAACTTTATATTTTTTAGTATTCCGGAACAGAATCGGAACAGAAAATAATTGTCAGTCAGTGGTTAATACTGGGGGTTTTTTCGTTCTTGAAAAAAATATTTGACCTCGTGTTTCACTTCCTGTCACTGGACGCGGGATGAGAGAGGAGAGAAGTAGCAGCTATCAGCAGCAGTTAGGAAAAGGGCAGTCTCCCAGTCACTAGTTAATCATAACAGGTAAATACTGCATTATGTCAATCTTAAAAATGTATGATTTAGACATTAACTCATTGGCTGCAGTCATTTTCAGAGCAGTGTGTCCCTGTACTGCCAGCGCTTTGTAACAACATTGAGCTATGGGAGAAGAACAATGAAGATCTGTTGCTCAGGAATAAATGACATGGTGGAAGTTAGTCTTGTCTTATTTCATGTAGTGTCTAAGTAGGAGGCATAAGCCTTAACTACAGTGATATAACTGTCATAAAGCAGAGGTGTAGTGCTGTGGTACTGTTTACTGTAGGGTAGGGATATATCTATATAGTCTATAGTATATAAACTAATTGCTTTAGTTGTCAATTTAAAAGTCCTTAAGTTACCGTATTTTGTGCACCATTTGGCTCATTGTATAAAGAGGCGCAGTCTAAATAACAGAATTTATTTCTGTACTTTAACCGGACATATGGCGCACCTTATTGGTCAGTACATGGTTGCTAACGGAAGCAAAAAGCTGACTGTGGTTGAAATGTGTTGTACTACGTATTTAAATTTTAAAAAATACACCAAGATTATTTTTTAAATATGTTTTTATTTGTTTTATTTTTTGATAAATCTGTGCTAAATCCTTCGAAGTCCTCATCTTCGGTCTGCATTGAATAGCTCGGTAATTTCACTATCGCTGACTGTCTGGTTTCCGGGTGGCTGTCCGGTAATGATGCCGGCTTTTGGGAAACATCGGACAAAAGTCAAAGCAGATCCGTTAGTCCAGGCATCCGCAATCCACGCACATATTGTGGGGGTGTAACTCACTCGGCACTGCCTCCAGTCCTGGTAAACGTGTGTTCACGTCTGTCATCCATCACTCCACAACACACGCAGCTTAACTTTAAAGGCGTCACAGATCAAGAGAGATGGCGGAGCGTGAAAAAAGCCCCCCAGTCTCTTTACGTGAACCGGAACAACCGGAACTGATAGCCTGGAGTTTACATGTTGCGTCGTAAGTGTAACGGATGTTGTTTGGACCCAAATGCAGTACTCTTTTGTAGAGGAGATAAGATGTAGCTTACTTCAGCCGAGGCAGGATGCCCTGAGTTCTGGAGAGCAGGCAGCACGAACTGTGAGGCCGACGAGGAGTGAGCCGAAGAGAGGTCGGGGCAGGCAGGGAGGTCGAAGCCAGGTGAACAGTCCGTGAAGGCAGAGGTACCGTTTAGGAACAGGCAGGAGAAGAGACGAGGCCAGGCGGAGGAGTCGAAACCAAACGAGCAGGCAGATACCAGAGGTGCTGAGGCGAAGCACGAGGTCAGGGACAGAAGGCAGGTGAGTTTACCGGGAGGCAGACGAGGATGGCAGGTCAGGGACAGGCAGAGTCGACACCAGAAAATCAGACAGGGAAAAAACGCTGGAAAGTCTCGCATGACGCTGAAGAACAATCTGGCATGGAGTGAAGGTGCTGGAGAGACTAAATGCAGGCTTGATTGCAGTGATCAGAAGCAGGTGAGCAGCATGGGCTGAAGCAGTAGGCGTGGCCGGCAGGTAGAGTGGAGCAGAGTGAGGGAGAGTGGACAAATACTGCAGGGGTGTGACAGGAGGGGAATGAGAGGCGGAGACTGTGACAGTAAGCGTGTCTCTTCGCTGACATCATTGTCGGGGGTCTTTAGCCAAACAACATACCTGCGATACAGTACTGGCATACACAGTACTGTATACCGGTACCTACTGGAGGTGTGCCGGACGTAGCCTCACGCCATGTTCTCTAATTGGTCTATTGCTGCCGGCGTACGTAGTGACGTAATACGTCCTATGTCGGCGGACAATGGTTGATCTTGTGGATCGCTGACTAAAGTCACACAAAAACATTTTACAGATTTTGGAACTCAGTGTACACATAAGACACTTAATGTTAAAAGGCGCAGCATTGATTTTTGAGACATTTTAAGGCTTTTAATCGCGTCTTATGGTGTGCAAAATACGGCACCTACATGTTTATATTAAAAGCAACGTTATTAACCGGTTCAGGAACTTTATTTTTTTGTTCTAACCGGTTCAGGAACGTCAATTAATGGGTGGAATGCAAAACCGTAAACGTTATAATTCCGTTTCTGTTCGGAACGAACCGATTCGCAAAAAATTCCGGTTCAAAGCCCTGATTTTCTTTTCCTCCTTTCTCAGTCACTTTCTTGGGGTCCATAGCGAATACGTACTCAAAAAGTTATTATATTTGCGCAAAATTATCAGACTACCTCACGGGTCGAGTGCCGAATGCCGAAGACACAGCACTGGAGTGGAATCCCTCTTAGCCAATGGGATGCCAGGAAGATACGTAATAGGTAATAGCCCATGGCAGAGCAGCTATGAGAATGTTGCGTTCAGGAATCTGTGGGAGATTCGAGAATCAGCCGATACTGTGTTTTTACATTACGTAAGTCGAAATTTATTTCAGAAGTAGAGGTAATATTTTCCTGAAATTTCGTAAGTACAAAATTTCGTAAGTAGAGACATTCATAAGTAGAGGTATCACTGTATAGTCAGCAAGTGAAGTGCAGCCATTCATTTGTTTTCTGCTCGCCTTGACTTACTATAAAAATGGAGGATTACATATCTCAATTCAAAATACTTTCGATGTTTTGGTTCAGAATGAGCTGTGCATGGAATTCATTTATAAGTAAACGTAACTTATAAACAAACATGTAGGTAACAACATAATGGTTTTTTGTAATCAAATGTGCTTATTTGTGTGTTGCAGTTTCTATGTGTAAATAATTCTGCTCTGATATTTTAAAAATAACCCACTCACTGTTGCTAATTAAATGATGAACAAGCTATACTGTAGTGCCTCACCAGCCATGAACCTCACTGTACGTCACTTGTGTATATGCTAAGCGAGGGGAAAACCAGCTATTTAAATGCTGAAAAACAGTGGTGAGCCTGTCTGTTGGTGTTGGTTATTGCATAAATAGATATTAAACCATTTCATTTGAGAACCAAAAAGCAGTCCACTTCTGGCTGCTCTCCTCTATCTCTCAAGTCAAAAAGAACTCATTATTTTTGAAAAATGGAAATGTGCCAATATGTCTAGTGCATACAAACAGATTTCTTTGAACAAAAATGGCTAGAAAGTGTACAGAGAAATAATGATGATAACAAGGGTCTGTTAAATAGATGGCACATTGCAGCAGCCTCTGTGTGATAAAAACTGTGTACAGGTAGTCGTCGACTTACGACCGCGATTGGGACCGACAGATCGGTCGTAACTCGACTTGGTCGTAAATCGACTCTTAAGTAAAAATTAAATCCAGCAGCGCTGGTGCTTGGCTGTGGGTCGTCCGGATCGTCAGCTGGGGCAGCGTGTGGGTTGGTGGGAGCGGGAGACGATCTTTTCATAATCATTGTGAGCTTTGTCTGAATTGTTTGTTTCTTTTTCTCCTCATAAATTTCACGATATGGACGGAAAGCGTCGTTTGCCATCCGTTCAATCCTTGCAAATGTTTCTATGTTCAATGTCCATTTCTTCAAAGTGTGCACGGAGTTTATTTAACAGGGAAAAGCCTTCTGACAAGCCTTTGGTGGTGAACATTTTTTCTGTTTCCTCCTCTTCTTTCTCTGCTTCTCTTCTCTCTTCTTCTTCCACTCTTTCTTCTTCCAGCGCGATCAGTTCTTCTTACAGCGCGATCATTCGTGAGTTCTCCAAGGAGAGGTTTTTTGCCAGTTTCACTATTTTCTCCCGAATCTGATCAAGTTCTTCGTCACTTTCAAATCCAGCAGAAGAGTTCACGTAACGCTTGACAGTTTTTCCATACGCCATTCATACATTTCTCCGTCACAGCCTCCTAAGCAGCCCAGCCCATCAGTAGTGGGTTGGGCTATTGATCTCAGTGTGACTGAACAGCATGTGTGCGCCGTGGGGACTGAAGAGAGCGCGGGAGTCTCAGAGCGTGAGTACTGTGGCTGGAGGGAATGCCCGCGTTACCCGGACATTGTGGTCGTAAAGTCGATCGGTCGTAAGTTGCATAGGTCGTAAGTCGACGACTACCTGTACACTAGATTGAGCAACAGCTGAGAAGACCATGATTACTCATTCAATGTAAACCAGCTGTTTTCATCCCAGTAATAACAATATGTAAAACTGGACACACAAATTAAAATATGTAAAACACAGCCTGAGAAAAGGGCAGAGAGACATGTGTGAATGAATTCACTGCTTTATAGTGTAACTTCAAGCTGGCTCTATGACCGAGCCAAAACTGCAGGTAAAGTTCCTCTATGTGGTGCCACACTTCCTGGCAACTTGGTTTCAAAATAAAAGCATTCAGTCCCACAGTGAAGCCTACTGCTGAAAAGACATTATGTGTGGTACCTAGGCCAAGATAAACAACAATACGACAATAACAACAAGAATATTAGAAATTGTCTTTAATAATTAACTTAATATCCAAAAGAAAATTAAACTTTTTTTAAGAACTGTGTAAAAAACAGCTCAGATCAAGACAGTCAGACTGGAGCGAATCTGAGGCCCCGTCCACACGATGACGGATTTTTTTAAAAATGCAACTTTTTAAAAATGCATCGAAAACGATTCGCGTCCACACGACATCGTTTTCAAAAAAATCTCCGTCCATACGTAAACGCAGCAGTGCGTTTTCAAAGACAGCTATAAGCGTGCCAAACCATGTGGTGGCAGGATTCCTATCGGATAAATTTTATCCAATAGGAATCCTCCGTATTTTGTTGTCACAACACACGGGCCCATAAATATGACGTCACAGAGGTTTTCGTCGCAGGCAAGACGTCAGCGTTTTTTAAAAGTTGCGGATACACCATCCACACGACAACGCAGACCCAGCGTTTTTTTAAAAATCCACCTCGGCCAGCGTTTTCGAAAAGTTGCGTTTTCGTTCCGGATATCTGCGTTGTCGTGTGGACGGAAGGCGTAAACACAACAAAAAAGTTGAGTTTTAAAAAAATCCGTCATCGTGTGGACGGGGCCTAAATGACATAAGTGCAGTCCATCTACCGATTTCAATTCAACTTCAGCAGCATGGGAATGATCAGTGCCCAAACCAACCGGAAGTAGAGTTGGAATTCGTTATTTTATCACTATAGTGCTAAACAAAAAACATCCTTCAATGTTCTGGATAAGTCGCAGAATGTGAGCACTTGTTGCACTCACACACACTTACAATCACATACTGACGAGCCTTTTCTAGCTATCAGTGACAATGGTAATTATTAGATCTACTTCTGTTTTCTGTTTTCTGACAAACATTTCTTTTACAGATGATTGGTTTTATATTATCTCAAGAAAACAAAAACTATTTTGTTGAGTGTTAAAAACAGTTCAGGAGTATATCCTTCTTTGTCTTTATATATTTGGGATGAAACTGACTGTCCACAGTTTTGACTGGAATGAAAGGAGACATGTATAAATGTGTGGCATATGGGAGATTGAATAACAAACCAAATATTAAATTTTCTTACTTATAAATCTGACTCAACATATTGTAGTGTGTTCCCATCCAGTCTGCTTCCAGTCTGCCTTCTTACACTTTAATATGATTTCATGGACGGATCAAGATTATGACCCAAAATTGTGCACCAATCCCACTTACACATTTTGGAAACAGGTGGTTTTAATCTCGGCTGCTTTCATTCACAATCATTCACAGCTAGTAGACAGTCTGAATATTGGCATGCCACAGGAGACACACAATTGTGAGGCAAATAAAAACCTGATGTGTAGGACACATATATCTGTCCACAGACATGCAAACTCAATGTGGTTTTTAAGATAAACTACAATTACTCAAAGCAACAGCAAAACATTTATTGTATCCACAGTAAAAATAAAACAAAATTTAAAATATCACAAGGCAATTAAAACTGGAAACTATGATAAATATATGTGTATATTGTTAATGCAGACAGGAGGGTTTCTGACTTCATATGATTCTGGCTCTGAGTCTCACTAGTTGTCGGCATCCATCGTTCTGCTTTTTTGCATAACCTCACATTGCTTGACTCAATGAATTGCTGCTCTGCTTCGGAGTCAGTATCTTTAGTCACTCGTTATGATGATCTGGCTGAGGGGATTCATTCCAAAGTGGAAGAGCAGGTGACAGCAGGGGAAGCTCTACAATTAGACCTTTATTTTCTTTTCTTTTTTTTTAGGGGGGGTTACCCCCACAGAGAAAACAGCTGTTTGTGTATGAAGTTGGCTAAAAACACACATAGCAGAGAATTGTGCCAACAACATTCTGGCACATAAAACATTACACATTTCGTTATTTTTCATACTTATTACTTGTGTAGCACTGTATATGTTTCAGAAAACTACACTCAATCTTTCGGCTTGTATGAGCTGCTAAACTTAAACAAGGCAAAGATTTCAGACCAATGCGAGGAAATTAAATACTGGCATGCTTATGTAACTATGTAGAAGAGGACATAGACAATGTTCTTCTCCTTTTGGCTTTTCCCTTCAGGGGTCTCCACAGCGAATCAGTTGCCTCCATCTAACCCTGTCTTCTGCATCCTGTTCTCTCACACCAACTACCTTCATGCCCTCTTTCACTACATCCATAAACCTCCTCTTTAGTCTTCCTTGAGGCTTCCTGCCTGGCAGTTCAAAACTCAACATCCTTCTACCAATATATTCACTATTTCTCCTCTGGACATGTCCAAACCATCTCAGTCTGGCCTCTCTGACTTTATCTCCAAAATCTCTAACATATGCTGTCCCTCTGATGTACAGGTACTCATTCCTGATCCTATCCAACCTAGTCACTCCCAAAGAGAACCTCAGCATCTTCATTTGTACGCCTTTCCTTACATTTTAACTTAAACTGTTCTATCACACATCACACCTGACACTTTTCTGCACGCATTCCATCCTGCCTGTACACGCTTCTTCACCTCTTTTCCACACTCTCCATTGCCTTGTACTGTTGACATTAAGTACTTAAAATCCTCCACCTTCTTGATCTCTTCTCCCTGTAACCTCACTCTTCGACTTCGGTCCCTCTCATTCACACACATGTACTCTGTCTTACTGCGGCTAACTATCATTCCTCTCCTTTCCAGGACAAATCACCACCTCTGTTGCTTCTCCTCCACCTCTTCCCTGCTCTCACTGCAGATCACAATGTCATCTTCAAACATCATAGTCCATGGAGATTCCTGTCTAATCTCGTCTGTCAGCCTGTCCATAACCATAGCGAACAAGAAGGGTCTCAGAGCTAATCCCTGATGCAGTCCCACCTCCATCTTGAACTCCTCTGTCACACCTACAGCACACCTCATCACTGTCTTACAGTCCGCATACATGTCCTGCACCGCTCTAACATACTTCTCTGCCACTCCAGACTTCCTCATTCAACACCACAGTTCCTCTCTGGGCACCCTGTCATAAGCTTTCTCCAGATCTACAAAAACAAAATGCAGCTCCCTCTGTCCCTCTGATTCTGCCTCCATTTTGTTTGGATTCTTGCCTGTCTGGAGGTTGTTGTTTTTTTAAATTTCTGATTAAATCATGGACAAAAGCTTTTCCAACCGTGTCCTGCATTTGCGTCCATACCCCACCTGCTGTGACAGAATCAACCAGACAACACTGGACCCAGCAGACGCCAGCCTTCTTGCTGCCCTGGCCAGCAATGAGCTGCACCCCGGAACGGGCTGCAGACTTAAGGTGGAGGGGAATAGCCGCCATGAAATGGTTGTCTGCCAGGACTGATATTGCAGTTTCTTTGATTGTCCTCGAGCCTGTTCCAGTGCCGACTCCTGTCCCCGCGCCCTGACCTCAGCTGCTCCAGTCCCCGCGCACGGTCGCCAGCCTGCTCCTGTTCCCACGCCTCGGTCGCCAGCCTGCTCCTGTGCCCTTGCTCAGATGCCAGCCCGCTCCCGTGCTTGTGCCCGGATGCCAGCCCACTCCCATGCCATCACCCGGACGCCAGCCCACTCCCGTGCCCAAGTCCGGATGGAGGAAATACAGAGGGTGTGGGAGGAGTTCGGAGAGGCCATGGAGAAGGACTATCAGACGGTACCAAAGTTGTTCTGGAGGACTGTCCGACACCTCAGGAGGGGGAAACGGGGGACCATCCAAGCAAGGATGGGACGCTCTTGACCTCGACTGACGAGGTTGTCGGTTGGTGGAAGGAACACTTTGAGGAACTCCTGAATCCAACTACCCCAACTGACCCGTCCTCTGATGATGATAGGGGATCAGAGTCAATCTCTTGGGGCGAAGTCACCAAGGTGGTTAAACAACTTCACGGTGGCAAAGCCCCGGGTGTTGATGAGATTCGCCCGGAAATGCTGAAGGCTCTGGGTGTTGAGGGTCTGTCATGGATGACACGCCTCTTTGAAATTGCATGGAAGTCTGAGACAGTGCCGAAAGAGTGGCAGACTGGGGTGGTGGTTCCTCTTTTTAAAAAGGGGGACCAGAGGGTGTGTGCCAACTACAGGGGCAACACACTTCTCAGCCTCCCTGGGAAAGTTTACTCCAAGGTGCTGGAAAGGAGGGTCCGGCCGATAGTTGAACCTCAGATTGAGGAGGAACAATGTGGGTTCCGTCCTGGTCGTGGAACAACGGACCAGCAGGGATCCTAGAGGGGCTTGGGAGTATGCCCATCCAGTCTACATGTGTTTTGTGGACTTGAAGAAGGCAAACGATCAGGTCCACAGGGATATACTGTGGGAGGTAATGTGGGAGTATGGGGTGAGGGGGCCTCTGCTCAGGGTCATCCAATCCCTGTACACCCAAAGTGAGAGCTGCGTTCGGATTCTCCACAGTAAGTATGACTTGTTCCGAGTAGCTGTTGGCCCTTGCCAGGGCTGCGCTTTATACCCCGCCCGCTGTGACACCCTCTGGCCTTCTCTGTACTTTTCTATCAATATTCTCAAAGCGAATGCTGCAGTGCTCTTTTTCAGCATATCATACTACTGCTCACACATGCTCATTTCTGACCTTAGTCTAGCTTTAACTACTCTTTCCCATAACTTCATTGTATGGCTCATCTTTAGTCCTGATGCGCAGGTGTAGCAAGTGAGTGGAGCGAGCAAGTGTGATGACAGTTAGTGTGATGAAAGCGAGTGTCGTGACAGCGAGCGTGAAGCATTTAGTTAACGAAAGTGTGGAGACTGATTCGAAAGTGAATAAACTTTGGCTTTGTTGGATTTGAACAGTTCGCCAGACAAAACGTGTTTGTTGCAGAAACTGAGCGGGTCTGTAGTCTGCCGAAACGCCTTAGCTGGGTTAGCGTAGCCGCCGCCATCAAGGGGGACACGGATCCTTGAACTGCACGGATGGAGGACGGATGCCGGAGCAGAGGGCTTCAGTGGACGTCGTGGTCATACGTGCTGAGGGAGGCTGTGGAGGCCACTACTTCTCGAAGTCCATAGAAGCTATGCTGGTTTCGAGGAGAAACCAGAAGAGGATTTATTTGCGGTAGGACGCTGAGTGATTTCCCACACGGAGGTACCACATGAGCTCAAACTATAAAGCGCGCCAACGATTGAACTAATGCAAGCTTTCTAAAACAATTTGAACCAAAGAGTGCTCTTGAAACTAAGACTAATTACTCAAACTACACTCGAAACTCTGAAACTAAGACTAATTAATATAAAACCCCGGGTATTTGTGTTGGTATTTATATTCTATTTTCTTTGTTTTTCACATTATAGAGTTGGTGTTGGTATGTAAATATTGTTAATATATTTTCGAAACTAACGTCAAGTCTTTGTGTGTCTTTACTTCTTGTTTATGGTGTTTTTGTGTGGTTTATTATAAAGGGTTAAACTCCAGACGTACTCCCGTTAGCCTCCGTTAGTGAGAATCATAATTATATCCTAGACTGTTACTTTAAACGGAGATGGCTCTTTCACCATATAAGAATGAATTTAAGTTTGAATAGATTTAAGTCTTTATTTATAGTTAAAGGGTTTAATGTTTTATGAGCCGATGGTGAAAGGGTTACATATAGTTGACACAACTCTGCACATCTCCCTTGTTCTTTAAAATGGGTACCAGCACACTTCTCCATTCCTCAGGCATCTTCTCACTATCAAAGATCCTGTTGAACAACCCAGTCAGGAACTCTACTGCCACCTGCCCTAGACACTTCCATACCTCCACAGGTATATCATCAGGACCAACTGCCTTTCCACTCTTCATCCTCTTCAATGCCCTCCTCACTTCATCTTGACTAATCTTTGCTACTTCCTGGTCCACAACAGCCATCTCTTTTAGTCTTTGTTCTCTCATTTTCCTCATTAATTAACCCTTCAAATTACTCTTTCCATCTTCCCATCACACTACTGGCACCTGTCAATATATACTTCCATACCAATCCTTAATCACCCTAACCTGCTGCACGTCTTCACCATCTGTCTCTCAGTCTTGCCACCTTGTATATGTCAGTCTCTCCCACCATACTGTCCAACCTAGCATACAAGTCATCATAAGCCCTTTGTTTGGCCTTTGCTGCCTGTACGCTGCATCTCCCTGTACTCCTATCTACTCTCCTCAGTCCTCGTAGTGTCCCACTTCTTAGCTAACCTCATTCTCTGTATACACTCCTGTACCTCCTATTTCCACCACCAAGTCTCCTTATGTACTTTCCTTCCAGATGACACACCAAGTACTCTCCTACCTGTCTCCCTGATCACATTAGCTGTAGCTGTTCCAGTCATCTGGAAGCACCACCTGACCACCTTAACACCAGGAATGCACAGGGCCTGACAGACCCCTCCTTAGCAGATGCACTCAATAAGTTATATGCCTGCAGAGGGTTGTGAAGGCTGCACAGAGGACTGTAGGGGGTGGCCTACCTACCACCACAGAAATCTACATGAATAGGTGAAGAAGGAGGGCCACCCACATCATGGCAGACCCCACCCACCCAGCCCACAGTCTGTTCCAACCCCTCCCCTTAGGCAAGAGACTACGGAGCCTCCGGAGCAGGATCACCAGGCTGAGAAACAGCTTTATTCCAGAGGTGAGACAGCTGAACTCCAGTGGTGCTCTGTAGTCACCCTCACAACGCACCCTATGTCACCACAGATGCACAGGGATTTAGTGCAATATGGTGTTTTTTTGGGTGACACGGTGGCTCAATGGTTAGCACTGTCGCCACACAACACGGCGGGTCTGGGTTCGAGTCCCGCTCTTTGCAGAGTTTACATGTTCTCCCTGTGTCTGTGTGGGCTGCCTCCCACCTCCAAAACATAGGCTTCAAGTTAATTGGCCGGTCCCAAATTGCCTGTAAGAGTGAATGTGTCTGTGCGTAGTTGTCTGTCTCTGGCTCTGCGGTGCACTGGCGTTTAGCTCGGAGTTTCCCCGCCTCACGCCCAATGCCAGCTGGGATAGGCTCAAGCTCCCCGTGACCCGCTGCGGCAGATAAAGTGGAGGAAAATTAATGAATGAATGGTGCTTTTTTTTTCAGTGCAATAGACTTAGCACCCGCACACTTTAATCTGTTACACTGTACATAAAATTTCTGTTCAGACACTGTATATATTTTACACATTTAACTTTTTTTCTTCATTTTATCTTATTTATCTGAAGGACTAACTGGGAACTTCAGAGGGGTATTTTGTACTGTCCCATGTGAAAATGTGTGTCAGCATGACAAATAAAGATTGATTCTGATTCTGATTAATTCCTTCCTAAAAGTCATGCAACACTCTTCCTTTTTCAGCTTCCATCATTTTGTCCTCTGCTCTGCCTTTGCCCTGAGATGAAAATGAAGAAGACAGACAATAAAATATAATATGACATCTATGTAGACACAACAGTATTGAACATTCAAAAACATTTTTGACCGTTTTTGGCTCTATTGCTTTAAATGCTATTCATGTTCAAATCAAAATTCTATTTAAGAATCTTGTGCAAATAAACTGACTGGATTTAAGTAACAAAAACATCATGCCAACAGTTTTCTGTTCCCACTAATTTTAACTTTAAGTGCTGTGTTTTGCTTATCATAGGACAACACCTGAATCCAGTTCCACAACAGATAACACTTTAATTTAGCATCAGGAGCAAGAATATACATGTAAATTCTGACCATGATAACAAAACATGTAAGATCAGGATTAACATTTGGTTGAGAATCATTTTGTCAGTTGTCATTGCCTTGACCACT
Organism: Antennarius striatus; assembly: GCF_040054535.1. NCBI lineage: Eukaryota > Metazoa > Chordata > Actinopteri > Lophiiformes > Antennariidae > Antennarius > Antennarius striatus. The sequence continues at coordinate 14,671,831 of NC_090783.1, read as the reverse complement.
ATTATTGGTGTAGAATGTTCCAAAAAGTAGGTTTAGCTGCTAAACTGCTAAACTTTACCAGTTCCCCACTTGAACTATCATGGTGGAGGAAGCTTGACTGCCCGAATGATTCTAGGAGTTATGCTGTCGAAGGCATTGTACTCCTGGTAGGGTTTTCCATTGCAAACAGGTCTAGATGATGGGCCAGACCCCTAACAAGAAAAGGAAATCAAAGTCTTTGGCAGGGTTGCCCATTATCATTGTTTATATTCATAATCTGTATTTACAGAATTTGTAGGCACGACCAGGGGCTGGAGAGAGCCCTGTTTGGGGACCAAAGTAGTTCATTTCTGCTTTTTGGTGGATGATGTTGTCCTCTTACCCCCATCAAACCTGGACCTTCAGCGTGCACTGGGCCGGTTTGCACCTGAGCATGTGATGAGGATCTGCATATCCAAATCTGAGGCCATAGTTCTCAACCAGAAAAAGGTGGGCTGCCCTCTCCGGATTGGTGAGGAAACATTGTTCCAAGTGGACGAGCTCAAGTATCTTGGAGTATTGTTCACGAGTGAGGAAATAATGAAACATGAGATTGACAGAGGGATCAGTGCAGCAGCTGCAGTGACACAGTTGTTTTATAGGTCTTTATGGTGAAGAAAGAGCTGAGTCAAAAGACAAAGCCCTCGATTTACCGGTCAATCTTTGATCCTACTCTCACGGTCATGAGCTTTGGGTCATGACTGAAAGGGTTGTTCAACAGGATCTGAGATTCCTCCGTAGAATGGCTGGGCATATCCTTAGAGATACGGTGAGGAGTTCAGTCACCACGGAGGATTGTAGGTGGCTGTGAGTAATAGAACAGTAACAACTGTAAAAATAAAATCACACTCCCCATGTTTGTAGCACACATTTTGAGCACATTATGCACACAATTTCACACACACAGGCATGCGCACACACACACACACACACACACACACACACACACACACACACACACGCACACACACACACGCTATTATGTTATCCAAAAGCTGACACCCAGTCCACTCATTTCCCTCCAATATGGAGGCATTCTCTCTTCTACCATCTCTCTTTCCCTCTCTCTCCCCCTCTTTCTCCGTATCCCAGACATATACATTTTGTCAAAGAACACACAAATATCATAAGTCAAAAACGGTTTGAGTTGCCAGAAGGGTGTGGGATTGTTCACATTGAAGTTGACGGTAATATATAGCTTAAGTTATATAGTGTACTATGCAGTGTACTACTATCCAGCTGCTTCCAGCTGGATAGTACAGTGGTTAAGTCAACTGACCTGAATGCATTTGGAATGAAGGAGGGCGTGGCTTTGAACCCCAGACTTGGCGGACACTATCCAGTGAGGGTCCTTAAGCAAGATGCTTATTGCTATACCAGCCCACCTCAGTCATGAGCGAACACAATAAAGACAGAGTCATACCGGCTCAGACGTCGCCCGGGTTAACAAGGCCCGTGTCAGTTGCTAGAGAACCAGGGAAATCTGATGAGCAATGGGTTACTGGAACAAGACACACATGGACAAGGGCGGAGAATACGGAGTTGTTGGAATGCTACTACACAAGTAATCCTAGAGAGAGGGGATATATGGGGTGGATGTGGGACCAGTGGATGCTTCAAAACCCACAATCAAGGCTAACAAAGAAACAGCTGTTAGCCCAGTGTTCCAACATCAGTAACCGAAAACTACTATCACAACTAGAGATTGATGAAATACTACAACAATGCTATGGCAAGGGGGGAGCCAGGATGCAGGTCAGCAGGGGTTTTTCACCATCCCCCCACAATCTGAGATTGGGTACCAAGCCCCAAGAGACATAGACAGCCTCAATACAAGAGCTGCTGACCCGAGAAGGAAGAACGTGACCCAAATGGAAACCTGGAGCCTCCGAAGCTAAGTTGTCAAGTACCCTAAGAAGATCTGCTAGAAGATGTGAATGCTATGATAAGAACCATCCCCACAGGGAACAAAACTGAGGCCAACAACATGATTCACAGTACAGCAACAGTAATCCTCGAGATGCTGGGATATAAGATCAACACAGGGCATAACAAACAATACCCTCCATGGCAGAGATGGTTAGAACAGTTAGAGGCCAAGATAAAGGTGACACAGAGAAAGTCAGCCAAAGCTGCAGAAGGGGAACATGGTGAATAAAGGGGTACCCCGGAAACTGCCAAACAGAGACTAACGGCTCTGGCTACCAGAAGAGATACACCAAGGAGATAGAGGCCAGGAGAATAAACAAGACCTTCTCCACTCAACCAGTAAAGGTGTACTCTCAGTGGCAGGGAAATAACAGCCAGTCAGACCCACCAAGAGCTGAGGTGGAGAAATACTGGAAGGGCTTTGGGAAAGAGAAGCATCACAAAACACCGATGCCCAGTGGCTAGCGGACCTGAGGACTGACCACGCTGCCTCCCAGAACAAGAACCAGTAACCGTCTCAATGGCAGACATCCAAGAAAGAGTGTCAAAGATGAAGAGTTGGTCAGCACCGGGCCCCGATATGATGCATACATACTGGCTAAAGAAGCTGACAGCATTCCATGAGCATCTAGCAGCACAGATGAACCGGCTGCTAAGGGATGGGACGCACCCAGAATGGTTGACTAAAGACAGGACAGTCCGGATCATGACAGACCCACAGAAGGGATCTACCCCATCCAAATACCGGCCAATAAGCTGTCTCTCTACAACATGGAAGCTCCTGTCAGGCATCATGGCGGCTAAGATGAGTAGGTACATGGATCAATATATGAGCGGGGCACAGAAAGGAGTTAGTAGTAACACCAAGCACCAGCTACTGGTGGACATAGCAGTACACAGAGACTGTAAGAATAGGCAGACCAACTTGTGCACCACCTGGGAAGACTACCAGAAAGCCTAAGATTCAATGCCATACATGTGGATACTGGAATGTCTGGAACTGTATAAGATCAACAGGACACTAAGAGCCTTCATCAAGAACTCAATGGGAATGTGGAAGACAACCTTGGAGACTAACTCCAAGCCAATTGCCCAAGTGCAGCATATACCAAGGGGATGCACTATCACCACTGCTGTTCTTTATAGGCCTGAAGCCCCTCAGTCACATCATCACAAAGAGTGACTACGGATACCGATTCCGAAGCAGGACAACAATCAGCCATCTTACCTACTAGGGGGCAGGATAGGAGACATACAGGACAGCTAAAAATACCTTGGAATTCCACAGGCTAATGGCAATCATGAGGAGGCCGTATGAGGACTGTAAGACAGTGGTGAGATGTGCTGTAGGTGTGACAAAGGAGTTCAAGGTGAAGGTGGGACTGCATCAGGGATCAGCTCTGAGCCCCTTCTCATTCGCTATGGTGATGGACAAGCTGACAGACGAGGTTAGACAGGAATCTTCATAGACTATAATGTTTGCAGATGGCATTGTGATCTGTAGTGAGAGTAGGGAATAGGTGGAAGAGAAGCTAGAGAGGTGGTGATTTGTCCTGGAAAGGAGAGGAATGATAGTTAGTAAGACGGAGTACATGTGTGTGAATGAGAGGGACCCAAGTCGAAGAGTGAGGTTACAGAGAGAAGAGATCAAGAAGGTGGAGGATTTTAGGTACTTTGGGTCAACAGTCCAGAGCAATGGAGAGTGTGTGAAAAAGGTGAAGAAACATGTACAGGCAGGATGGAATGGGTGGAGAAAAATGTCAGGTGTGATACATGATACAGTCATGCACTTGCATGCCAATTTTCCTCAACTTTTCTCATCACAAGACACTCCTGCCTGGGTGTTAATTTTCTTGGCCGGCCTGTATGTCTCAGTACTTTGGTTGCAGTTCCATCTGTCTTGAATCTTTGGATCACTTTTGGGCCGTGTTCTTACTAATAACTCAGGCTTTACTGATCTTCTTGTAGCCCTCACCTCTCTTGAATTATCCGCTTTCTCAGATCCAGAGACATTTCCTTGCCATGTGGTGCCATTGCTGACAGCAGGAAATGGGAACGGGTGGTTTGCTTTAGGTAACAGCCTTTTGTAGCCAACTGCCTAATGAACACATTGTAATGAGTATCTAGACTCACCTGTAGTTAACTGTTTGTTCAGGTCCACATTGGGAGCCTAAAAGGTTGCTTTACTCAGAGACCCTCAGTGGGGGGTACACATTTCTGCACCACACTAGTTTTACTAAAACAGAAAAAAAACAACAACTTAAGTTATATTATTAACCTTAGTTTTAAGTTCAAAAGTTCAACAGATCCTGTGTTTAACTTAGTCTGTGAACATTTTGGAAATATATTTTTGTATTCCTTGTCATATTGTATGAAATGTTACTTTTCAAAGAGGGTGTATTCATTATTGCTGTGCACTGTGTGTGTGTGTGTGTGTGTGTGTGTGTGTGTGTGTGTGTGTGTGTGTGTGTGTGTGTGTGTGTGTGTGTGTGTGTGTGTGTGTGTGTGTGTGTGTGTATATATATATATATATATATAACAAAGCTATACAAGTTTAAAGGTATACATTTGCATTTTGGGAGATATATAAATGCAAAAAATGCAATTTTATACCTTTAAACTTTTACAAGTAGCTACATTTTTGAAAGCAGTGGTGTGCTGCTAAATCTGTATTTCCCACAAATAAGCCCAAGGTTTGATTTTATTTACTGCATTTTGTGTCGGTGGTCAATGATTGTTTCACATGTTAATATGAATGTATGTACAGTATTATGTATGTATGAACCTCCTTTCTTTCTGTTGCCGCAAACACGCAAATTTCCCCACAGAGGGACTAATAAAGGTCTACATAATCTAATATATTCTAATACTGAAACTCACAGTATTTTATCTACTATAGATAGATGGATGTGATATTGGATATTGATCATTGGTCTGACAAAAATAAACAGAACAAGAAGGAAGTGTTGTAGAGGGTGCATAATATATTTCTTTACTTACCTAATGTGCCACAATCAGAAGTTTGTTCCAGTCAAAACCTTGGAATGCTACTGTAATTCTTAGACACAACCAGCGACTTCAGTGTAAATCCTTTGAGAAAATCTTTTGCGACAATTTGAGTTTTTACAATGTTTGTCTCATAAAAAAAAGTTCACCGGGGAAGCAAACTTCTTCTTTTCCTTTCGGCTTTTCCCTTCAGGGGTCGCCACAGCGAATCAATTTCCTCCATCTAGCCCTGTCCTTTGAATCCTCTTCTCTCACACCAACTACCTTCATGTCTTCCCTCATTACATCCATAAACCTCCTCTTTGGTCTTCCTCTAGGCCTCCTGCCTGGCAGTTCAAAACTCAGCATCCTTCGACCAATATATTCACTATCTCTCCTCTGCACATGTCCAATCCATCTCAGTCTGGCTTCTCTGACTTTATATCCAAAACCTCTAACATGTGCTGTCCCTCTGATGTACTCATTCCTGATCCTATCCTTCCTGGTCACTCCCAGAGAGAACCTCAGCATCTTCATCTCTGCTACCTCCAGCTCTGTCTCCTGTCTTTTCTTCAGTGACACTGTCTCTAGACCAAACAACATCACTGGTCTCACCACAGTTTTGTACACCTTTCTTTTCATTTTAGCTGAAACTCTTCTATCACACATCACACCTGACACTTTCCTCCACCCATTCCATCCTGCCTGTACACGCTTCTTCACCTCTTTTCCACACTCTCCATTGCTCTGGACTGTTGACCCTAAGTACTTAAAATCCTCCACCTTCTTGATCTCTTCTCCCTGTAACCTCACTCTTCCGCTTGGGTCCCTCTCATTCACACACATGTACTCTGTCTTACTGCGGCTAATCTTCATTCCTCTCCTTTCCAGGACAAACCTCCACCTCTCTAGCTTCTCCTCCACCTGTTCCATGCTCTCACTACAGATCACAATGTCATCTGCAAACATCATAGTCCATGGAGATTCCTGTCTAACCTCATCTGTCAGCCTGTCCATCACCATAGCGAACAAGAAGGGGCTCAGAGCTGATCCCTGATGCAGTCCCACCTCCACCTTGAACTCCTCTGTCACACCTACAGCACACCTCATCACTGTCTTACAGTCCGCATACATGTCCTGCACCGCTCTAACATACTTCTCTGCCACTCCAGACTTCCTCATACAATACCACAGTTCCTCTCTGGGCACCCTGTCGTAAGCTTTCTCCATATCTACAAAAACACAATGCAGCTCCCTCTGGCCTTCTCTGTACTTCTCTATCAACATTCTCAAAGCAAATACTGCATCTGTAGTACTCTTTTTTGGCATGAAACCATACTGCTGCTCACAAATGTTCACTTTTGCCCTAAGTCTAGCTTCCACTACTCACTCCCATAACTTCATTGTATGGCTCATCAGCTTTATTCCTCTGTAGTTGCCACAACTCTGCACATCTCCCTTGTTCTTAAAAATGGGCACCAGCACACTTCTCCTCCATTCCTCAGGCATCTTCTCACTTTCTAAGATCCTGTTGAACAACCCAGTCAGAAACTCTACTGCCACCTCTCCTAGACACTTCCAAACCTCTACAGGTATATCATCAGGGCCGACTGCCTTTCCACTCTTTATCCTCTTCAATGCCCTCCTCACTTCATCCTGACTAATCTTTGCTACATCCTGTTCCACAACAGTCACCTCTTCTAGTCTTTGTCTCTCTCATTTTCCACGTTCATCAGCTCTTCAAAGTACTCTTTCCATCTTCCCATCACACTACTGGCCCCTGTCAATAGACTTCCATCCCTATCTTTAATCACCCTAACCTGCTGCACGTCCTTCCCATCTCTATCTCTCTGTCTTGCCAACCGGTATAGATAAGTCTCTCCCTCCTTACTGTCCAACCTAGCATACAAGTCATCATAAGCTTCTTGTTTGGCCTTTGCTACCTCTACCTTCACCTTACGTTGCATCTGTCTACTCTCCTCAGTCCTCTCAGTGTCCAACTTCTTCTTAGCTAACCTCTTTCTCTGTATACACTCCTGTACCTCCTCATTCCACCACCAAGTCTCCTTATCTACTTTCCTTCCAGATGACACACCAAGTACTCTCTTACCTGTCTCCCTGATCACATTAGCCATAGTTGTCCAGTCATCTGGAAGCACCTCCTGACCACCCAGAGCCTGTCTTAACTCCCTCCTGAAAGTCATGCAACACTATTCCTTTTTCAGCTTCCACCATTTCGTCTTCTGCTCTGCCTTTGCCCTCTTGATCTTCCTCACCACCAGAGTCATCCTACACACCACCATCCTATGCTGTTTGGCTACACTCTCACCTACCACCACTTAGCAGTCACTGATCTCTTTCAGGTTACACCGTCTACACAAGATGTAGTCTACCTGTGTGCTCCTACCGCCACTCTTATAGGTCACTCTATGTTCCTGCCTCTTCTGGAAGAAAGTATTCACTACAGCCATTTCGATCCTTTTTGCAAAGTCAACTACCATCTGTCCTTCTGCGTTCCTCTCTTGGATACCAAACCTGCCCAACACATCCTCATCACCTCTGTTTTCTGCACCAACATGTCCATTGAAGTCTGCTCCAATGACAACTCTCTCACTTCTAGGCATGCTCTGCATCACTTCATCAAAGTCTGACCAGAATTTCTCCTTCTCCTCCAGCTCACATCCTACCTGTGGAGCATACCCGCTAACAACATTGAACATTACACCTTCTATTTCTAGCTTCAGTCTCATCACTCTATCCGACACTCTTTTTACCTCCAGGACATTCCGAACAAACTCCTCCTTCAAGATAACTCCTACTCCATTTCTCTTCCCATCTATACCATGGTAGAACAACTTGAACCCTGCTCCTAAACTTCTAGCCTTGCTACCTTTCCACCTGGTCTCTTGTACACACAGTATGTCTACCTTCCTTCTCTGCATCATGTCAACCAACTCTCTACCTTTTCCTGTCATAGTTCCAACATTCAACGTCCCTACTCTTAGTCCTATACTCTTGGTGTTACTCTTCTCTTTCTTCGAGCGAACGCACTTTCCTCCTCTCCTTCTTCGACCAACAGTAATCCAATTTCCACCAGCGCCCTGTAGGTCAACAGTGCCGATGGTGGTCGTTGTTAACCCGGGCCTCGACCAATCCGGTATGGAAGTCATAGGTTTGATTCACATCTTTGATTTGGCAAACGTTTTACGCCGGATGCCCTTCCTGACGCAACACTCTGTATTTATCCGAGCTTGGGACCGGCACAATAAGACACTGGCTTGTGTCCTCTTGCGGGTACATTTTCACCGGGGAAGCAAACTACAGATCAGTATCTTTCTTAAGGATATTATGGCAGGTTTACTGCAGTGGACAAATCTTCACCAACCATTCTACCGCCATGGAAGGATGTATGGAGGCATGGTTGGATTGATAGAGAGACTGACACATTCTTTTCGTATAAATCCCGCTACAGCTGTCTTTGTTAAATGATGAGATCCTTCACACTTCAATCTTAAAACTTAATGTAAAATATCATTTTGGATAAAAATAAATCTATGAATTGAAATAAATAAAAAAAAACCCAGGGTGCTGTAAATGTAGAAAATGCAGTTTTAATAGAAACACAGATTTGAACTTTTACATTTGCTTTGAAGTAGAGAGTCAACCACTACCAGAACAGATAATGTAATCAAGCAGTATGCAGTGTCCAGTATACTTTATGTTAGACATACACGACCCATGTTAAAAAAAAAATTGATCACAGTTTATTTTCATCAAAAAAGATTGGATTTGCAATTAACAGAAAAAATAACATTTTAATAAATTATATAATGAATATCTGATGTAAAAATACTGTAAAAGAAATTACCCAAAATATTTTCAAAAATAATTACTAAAACAATGTCATAAAATGACAACTTTTTAACTCCCTTTGTCTTTCAGTTCCTCCATCTCGTTCAGGCCTCCATTCAGATATAATCCAATTAAAATGTCCTCATCACCAGGTCAGTGAATCACACAAGTCTTCCCATCTGCATTTCAATTATTTAAGTTTCCATATGCTCGTGAGGCACACTTAGCTGCCATCACAACTGATGGGGATACTCACGATCAGCAGGTCTAAAGGGTAGGTGAGAAATTCTCCTTCATAAGTTTGTTATCTATTGGTTAGCCTGTCTGAGGCCATCAGCTAATGGTTAGTCCAGCCGTCTCCAGTGTGATGGTACGCAGCGACACACTTCTTCACTGAAGGAGAAACCTGGTTCACACCGTCGCCTCCTGAAGTCACAGGGAGCCCTGAGACAGCTATAATAAAACAGGTAAACAGACAATTACCTTCTTCTAGAAAATGAGACAATCGATAATTATCTCATCTTTAGCCACTTATCTTCAGTCACCGGTTTAAGTTTGAGCCTATCCCAGCTGACTGCAGGGCACAGGTCAGGTACTGTAGAGTCTGAAGAAGTTGCCAATTTATCACAGATCAATATATTTCATTTTGATATTTCTTATTTTAAAGGTTTCTGTTTGGGAAATGGGAGGGGGTTACTCATTATTATCACCAATTTGCTGCTGGGGACATTTTTGTTTTGTGTACAATAAAGAGTATGATCCTGACCAGCTCCTTTTTTAAAGACGACTTTGTACATCTTCTGTTGTGATTAATGTTATACAAATAAAAGTGACTTGCTTTGGCTTGTCAACAATAGGACTGTTGCTGTTTTTGCTGTTGGTTGTTGGCATTTGATCATAATAGTAATAATCATAGAAATTTACATTTTGACTTTGATATGCAAATTAAAAATAACTGTCTTCAGCTTAATAACTGATGAAATAAACACCTGGAGATTTCTTATTTAATTAACATTTCAAAATTAATAACCAGTTCTGTAAGTCCATTTTTTTATCCGTACCCAAAATGAATGACTAAATGGCCTTATCTTCTGAATCAACCTAACTTGATACATAAATGGCATTTATCAAAAAGAAAAAATCTTGCTGATGCACATGTCATGTAACAGTAACCATACATACACAGTATGGACATTTTGTAGATTTTTCATGACAATCAACCTTTTGTTGTTTTTTATTTTCTCTTAAAATGCTTCTATTTGTTTTTTATGTATTAAAATTCTAATGCATTTAAGCATTCAAGTTAGATTTTGATATTACTACAAACTCTGTATAAATGTACATGAATGTTTAAAAAAGTATAACATAAATACATGAAATACCTGCATAAAAGGAACTTTTAAATCAAACCGACCTGAAATATTGAAACTTTAGCAACAATTTCCAACCCATCTACATCTTATTGCATTTGTTTGATTGCAATGCATTAGTAGAAACATTGATTGTAAAGATCTGGAGTCAATATGAAATGTGACAGATTATGGTCAGATCTTGTGTCTGACAAATCAACGTTAATTCATAGTCTACAAATATTACATGTTAGATGTAGACCATTGTTTCCCTATAGCTTGCTGGCTATCAGAAATGATAAACACTACTACAAATGATTGAGAACCACTGCTGCCATACAAACACTAACAGATTTGGATTTCATGCACTAAAATCTATCACCTTTATCAGTTTTCAGTTTGATTTACAGCTTACGTTTGAACCACCAGAGTTTTCGCCAAAGTAATAATCCAAAGAATTGTTTTACAATTTGCTTCTGTATACCCACCTCTGGTTGATCCCAGCCCAAAGTCAAGGCATTAATGTTCAGACTTTAAATGATAGAAGGGCATGCAAGACTGCATTGCATGAAAGAAACTGTCATTTATATAGAAAAACGGATTGTGTGGCTGGCGTGTTATTGCTACTATACTTTGCTGGCAGCACAGGGTCTAACTGTGGATGACACCCTGTGCATTTATTCATGGTTACTTACAGATCTGTGAAGTAATAATAAAACACAGACAGACTTCCTGTTAAACCCACACTCAAAGTCACATGGATCCCAGACACTAGATTCCTTCTGTTGTGTTACACACATAAATCACTCTCAAATCAGGTCACAAAAAGTCACCATTGGACAGATTGGATGTATGTATGTGTATGTGTGTGTTTCCTTTTGTACAGGGAAAGGAAATGGTTAAGTGACAGCTAGCAGAAGTCATTAGCACTTTGAGGTCTTGTATTACACACTGGGTTCACTACAATAACCACTGCCGGAAGGCTTTCCTCTTGTTAAATACATTAGTGTCTAGAGTACTTGTTCCATTTCACAAATGGACAACAATACAGCTTCCACCCACAGCATTCAAAAGCAAAGTTATAGCGTTCTTCATAGAGCAACACCTGCATCCAAAAAGACTTTAGTGTAACATAACTTTATTTGTGTTTTCCGAACTTCTCACACGTGATGTTACCAACTTGCTCGTAGGTGTGAATGTGTAGGTCTGCTTACATGGTGCACTAGCGTCATACCTGGAGTGTACCCTGCCTCACGCCCCCAGTCAAATGTGATAGGCTATGCCAGAACACATCTTTGGGGAGCTTTGATCTTCTGGGTTTTATCATCACATGTAAATCATAATGTAAATAATAAATAACATGAAATATTCATTAAGAAAATATCTTTAGACATCCATCCATCCATCCATTTTCTGCCGCTGTATCTGCCGCAGCAGGTCATGGGGAGCTGGAGCCTATCCCAGCTGGCATGGGGCGTGAGGCGGGGACACTCCGGGCATGATGCCAGTGCGCCGTTGAGCCACACACAAAGACAGACAACCACACACACACACACACACTCACTCCTACGGGCAATTTGGGACCGGCCGATTAACCTGAAGCGCATTCTTTTGGAGGTTGGAGGAAGCTGGAGAGCTGGGAGAGAACCCATGCAGACATGGAGAGAGTATGCAAACTCTGCACAGAGCCGGACTCTAACCCGAAACCGGTGTGTTGCGAGGCGACAGCGCTACCCACTGCACCACCGTGCCTCTTTAGACATAATACATTAATAAATATTGAAAACAAGGGTGGTGCAGTGGGTAGCACTGTCGCCGCACAGCAAGGCAGTATCTGGTTTACGTCCCGCTCTGGCCGGAGTTTGTAGGCTCTCCCCATGTCTGCGTGGGTTCTCTACGGGTTGTCTGGCTTCCTTCCACCTCCAAAAACACGCGCTTCGGGTTAATTGGCCGTACGTATGACTGTGTGTTTGTGTGTGTGTGTGTGTGTGTGTGTGTGTGTGTGTGTGTGTGTGTGTGTGTGTGTGTGTGTGTGTGTGTGTGTGTGTGTGTGTGTGTCTCTGAGTGGCTCAGCGGTGTACTGGCGTCGTGCCTGAAGTTTCCCCCGCCTCACTCCCGAGTCAGCTGGGATAGGCTCAAGCTCCCAGCAACAGTGGAGAAGGCGTAGAAAATGAATGAATGAACACTACTACTATTACAGTACTAGTTGTAGTAATGCAGTACTAGTAGTAGTAGTAGTACTGAAATAATAAAGATGATGATGATGATAATAATAATAATAATAATAATAATATTATAATAATAATCATAATAATGATAATACCTGCATGTGGGCTGGTGGAACCTCCTTCCTTTTAGGAAACACTTATTGGGTGACTCGTTACATTCGCAGGAACATTTGGTTTTGTTGAGCGGCTGGTGCCTTGAACAAGTCTTGCCACACACACACTGACAGGTATCCTTATTGAAGATGTGGTTTGGAGGACAGGAGGGAGCAGGATGGATGTTGCAAATACACTGGCACGTGTTGGGGTCTTGGTGCCTGTTAGGGCCACAATCTTGTTTTTGATCCCTGTGCTGACAAACACAACGACATGTTTCTATGTCGAGTTCCTTATCGGGGCCACACAAATCTGTAGAGAATATGTCTGTAAAGATGGGGGAGAAGGAGACACACAGCTAAGGTTTGCTTTAAATGACATTTACAGAATTTGCTCAATGTGAACGATGTTTTTATCATTTGCTCCTCTGTGTGAATAATAGTGTTCTTTCTATCTGCACTCTGTCTTTCAATGTTTCTTTGGTAAAGGAGGTTGTGTGGATTAGCCCCATGTAGTTTTGGCACCAACTCCAAATTCCTCATTGTCCTAAAATACACATGTTTTCTACAAATCTATGCAGGGTATAGATTTACAGAATATCATGCATATCTATTCTATGTTAATCCCTGTCATGGTATGAATTACACTTTGGTATTATGTGTAGATTCACACACTCTAATGCACAATCCTACCAACACTCACCTGACATTCACCTGGGGAGATGTAAGTCAGTCCCACACAGAGAGGCCATTCAGGAGTTTGTTTTTTCACAATATCTGCTATAGCCTAAATTTATTTTCCTGGCAAATCCTAAATTTTTGAGTTTTAAATTTTTTACAATATGACCATCTATCCATTTTTCTCGTGTCTATATTGTATTGTATATCTCCAGCCTTATCAGATAGCTAAACAAATATATTAGAGAGTGAATAGACAGTCACAATACGGCTCAACTTTACACAACCACTTTTGTGAGCAATTTTTCTTTTTTTTTTTCCCCTGAGGAACATAGTTTCGTCATGGACATTCCACATTTACTCAATCAGGCTCTAAAGTATTTGTTTCTGATTCTGATTTTGAAATACAATTCAACACCACTCAAATTCTTCTATCTTTCATTATTCCTTTGTGTGAGTGTGTATATGTATGTGTGAGTATCGACCAAGTCTGCCACTCTTGGGTCGCATTCTTGTGGTTCTCATCTGTTTACACTGAGTCCACTGAGTGCTTTCATAGCTGAAAAGACACAGTGTCAAACTCAGAAAAACACACACACGTACAGGCTTACCACAAACATATTACAGTCATAAATATTCCTCAGTGAGAATGTGAACATTCTCCTGTCACAAAGACTATCCTTGAAAGAGACAGCTTTACTAACAATGTGTGTGTTGGTTTCGAGTGTTTGGTATGTGTGTGCTCACCACAGGCCTGAAGACATGTCACCACCAGAACCAAGCAGCAACCTTTATTTTCACTGAACTGTGTAAGTTAATCTAGGTTTATTGTAATCTCTTCATAAATTTCATACGCTCTGTGATAATTATTTTACATGTATGAATCACATTATTAAACTTGATTCAATGTGAATTTTTTTGCTTGTAGAAAATAACAGTACTGGGGCATAAGTAGCTCAGTTTCCAAGGACTTGGCCGGGGGACCAGAGGGTGGTTGGTTCAAGAACAGCATGGACCAAAGTATGGAGTATGAACTGTTAACTGAAGATGTGCCAGTTCACTTCCTGAGTGCTGTTGAGGTGCCCTTGAGTAAGGTACAAAACCCCACAGCTACCACCGTCATATGGCTGCCCATCACTCCTCCGTCTCTCTCCCTTAACTGCATATCATACATACCCTGTGTGTGTGTGTGTGTGTGTGTGTGTGTGTGTGTGTGTGTGTGTGTGTGTGTGTGTGTGTGTGTGTGTGTGTGTGTGTGTGTGTGTGTGTGTGTGTGTGTGTGTGTGTGTGTGTGTGTGATCACCAAATGGTCATTCATTTCACTGCATGTCACCATACTGTCATTACTGCCATAATTGCCATAACTGCCATAAAACAAAAATAAAACATCCGAAGCTGTTTAAGTCAATCCACTGGACGTTAAGAAAGTTCTTGATGACTTCTTCAGTTCTCAGAACTGAAGAAGTCTCTTGGATGAGAGACGAAACATCTTCAGGAACTTTCTTTACGTCCAGTGGATTGACTTAAATAGCTTTGGATAATCATGACCTAGATAACTGAGAACCTACACAGACAAAAACAGAACAGTGTCCCGCATGTATTTACATATGTATAGGTACAAGTAGGCCTTAAAATTGAGATTTTCTTGACTAGCCAAATCCCTCTTTAACCATTGTGTAAAATGCTGACATTTGAGCTGTCTCCATAAACACTCACACAAGTATATATAATAATTATTATTATTATATAATGATATAATAATTCCTCATGGATGCTAGACCTTCAAACTCATACAATTTAAAACTCATATAATTCAAACATTAAAAAACAAGGGGATTGACAATTAAAACAAATATACCAGAAACAATTTACCAATCGCAAATGTAGAATACTATCCTCCAGGTTATTCTACACAGTTATACATAGCTCAAAGAACATCATGATATGGTTGTTTCAAGTGAAGTTTTAATAGCCACTGACTCAGACATTCTTATCTCCTAAGAAAACTCCTCCAGTTACTTCTGGCAGTAGCAGCTGTATTTGTTGATTTGGTTATTTTGTATTTTTTGTAAGCTAGTTTTGAAAAACATAAGCAAATATAGCTTTAACTACAATATTTCTAAAGCAAAATTAAAAAAGACAAAGAGAAAGGCCAAAGCCGTGCATACAAATCATCCCTATATGTATATGAGGGAGAACTTACCATGTTGCTGTTGTGAAGGTCTCGGAGGAGGCATTGGTGGAGGAGGTGGGTTGTAGTACAAGCTAGAGGTCATGATGACACACTGGCATTGCCTGCTGCTCCAAGATTGACCGGGAGGACATGTCTTGTTCACTATTTGACAGCTTCAAAAGACAGCAAAAGAGTGAGAAATTTTTAAAGACGACCAGTAAGATGATTGTTTTTATTAAATCAAAAACTTGATCTAATCCACCTCTGTGTTTTTAATACTCTCTTCTGTCTTGAATCTGTAAAATTAGTGGCTGTGTGCACAATATCAGTTTTACTACATTTTTCAGCGACATTACAAAAACAAAATATGTATAGAAAGATACGTTTCTGTATGGAGTGCTCTGTGCAGAAGCAATGGTCAGGACATTTTAGTACTAGTGACATTATATATGTCATCCACTTGTGTGCCTGGTCCAAACAGCATGTTCAGGCGTTCAACCATTAACCTGTCATGTAAAAAAAAAAATCCCTTCTGATCATTTAAAGAATGACAGTATTGTGAACAGAGACTAAAATTTGGTGCTCTGTGAACTCTACTTCCTGGACATGGCTCATCAGTTCAACTGATCTACAGGTGTTCTTGAAATGAAAACACTGGATTAATGTGGTCAAGACAGAAGAAAGTGCCACAAGTCCTGTTTACTGTTGTAACATGTAGCATGATAGTATTGGGGCAGCACGGCAGCGCAGTGGGTGGCACTATCACCTCACAGCTAGAAGGGTCCGGGTTCAAGTCCTTTCCCTGCGGAGGTTGTGTGTTCTGTGTCTGCGTGGATTCTCTCACAGACACAGAACTCAGTCTTCCTCCCACCTCCAAAAACATGCAGCTTAGATGAAGTGATCATTCAAAATTGTCCACAGGTATTAATGTAAGCATGATTGCTTGTCTTTTTTTTTGGCTCCGCAGTGCACTTGTTTCCCACTTGGAGAAACCCTTTAAGATAGAAGGATCAAGATAGACTCCAGCGACCCCCCATGACCCGCAAAAGCAGAAGAAGCAGTCAGGAAGATGAACGATAATTTTTGTACTTGCAGTATTGTCCATGAAGAAATACTTTAAAAATGAAATTTAAGATACAGTGCCAAGAAAAATGTATTTGCTATCAATATCCTGTACCTGCACACACGTCCAAACACACATATGTTCAGTGTTGAGTGGTCGACAACCACCGACCTTAGACTGGTACTGGCCCCTGAAATATTTGGGACCTCAACATGTAGAAAAAAAAGTTGTTGTTGTTGTTGTTGTTGTTGTTTTCTGTGCTTAAGTGATTATGAGGTGTGTGGGGTTTTTTTGCAATAAAAGCAAACAAAATATTTTTGTGGAGTAGTCTAGACATAAGGAGCACACTGACATATGAGATTGTCTCCCTAGATGGAAGGGAAACAACTGATTCTGTATTCTGATGGTTTATTGCACACACACTGTACACAAAGAGACAGAGAGAGGGAGAGAGAGAGAGTTTTGATTTTGATTTTTAAAATCCCGTTCATTCATTAAAGCCAAATTACAAGACATTCACGTTGACACAAAATTCAAAAGAGATTCACGTAAAAAGGAATTCACATCTCAAAAAAAAATAATGGTAGGATTTTCAACAGTACTTTTTGTTTCCTGAACAAAGAAAACATCTAACGTTTTAACATTTATCAAACTAAGAAAATGCAGGCTTTAAAAAAAGTAGAGAAAATTTTGAAAAAAAAAGAACTTATCGTTCTCCACAATCATCTCTTTTTCTTTTGCCATTAGTTTCTTCAATTTAAAAACCACCTCCTGGTCTGTAAAAACTGGTTGGTCACTTCCTTCTGGATTCTTCAAATAAAACCTGACGCTACTCAGAAACATGTTGAGGTCAGGAAAGAAATTTTCTACTTTGGGCCTCGAACTTCTTGTGTTCTGCAGGCATTTTTTTTATCTTTTGCGAATCGTATTTTTCTGTTATGGTCTCTTTCAGACATTCGTCATTTTCGCCCTTAGGGCTACTTGCATCAGTCTCTCATGTGAGTTTTTAGTGATTGTCTTCGCTTTATTTATTCTTGAGTTAGTGCGTTTTCTTTTAGGAGCTATCTTCAACAATTCCTCGTCTATCACATTATCATCCTCTTCCTCCTTCTCCAGCTGAGACTCTACCATCCTGGCAGCTGTCTCTCTGGCCCCCTCAGGCTTCACTAAATCACTCTTTCCGTCCTATGTGCTGTTACCCATGTCCTGTATAACCTTTTCCGTCACCCCTGGTCTCTAGGTTGATGGCTGGGTTGATGGCTGGGTGATTGGGTGGGTGGGGTGCTGAGGTGGTTTGTGGTGGGGTAGAAAAACCACAAGGCCACGGCTGCGGGGCCCGGACCGCAGCACCGGAGGCCACCACAGCCACATAAGAAGCTGCAACCACAGCAGCTGGTTACGCCGTGGCCCCGATCGTCGGCCCCACAGAGACAGAGAGAGAGACAGAGAGACAGAGAGAGACAGAGAGAGATACACATAGTATAGCATGAAAAAGACATCAAAATGGTCAAGCTAAAATGAAACATTTGAGAACATGTGGACACAAGCTGTAGGCAGTGTGTTTGTAGACAGTCAAATTGCAATGTCATGTAAATGTAATGTAACTGAAATGTAGGAGCCTGGCAAAGAAAAGGGACACACTTCTGCTTCAATCAAAACTGCTGTGGCACGGTCACATGAACATACCCAGGAAGATGCTTAATGTGTGTGTGTTCTTTGATTTTGGATGGGCTGTAGGTGTGAACATTTCTACAATCCTTTTCTAGGATCTTACGTGCTGTGTTTTTGGCTTACAGGGTGTGTATATGTTGATGTCAAATACCAGCACGGATCAACAGTCCACCAACATCACAAGTGGTCCAAGTCTCTTGCTCACTGTTTCTTCTTTTCCTTTCGGCTTTCTC
The DNA here is from genome assembly GCF_040054535.1 of Antennarius striatus. Taxonomy (NCBI): domain Eukaryota; kingdom Metazoa; phylum Chordata; class Actinopteri; order Lophiiformes; family Antennariidae; genus Antennarius; species Antennarius striatus. The sequence goes on along the minus strand of NC_090783.1, from coordinate 14,653,560 downwards.
ACTCAGGGGTCGCCACAGCGAATCAGTTGCCTCCATCTAATCCTATCTTTTGCATCCTCTTCTCTCACACCAACTACCTTCATGTCCTCTTTCACTACATCCATAAACCTCCTCTTTGGTCTTCCTGCCTAGCAACTCAAAACTCAGCATCCCTCTACCAATGTATTCACTATCTCCCCTCTGGACATGTCCAAACCATCTCAGTCTGGCTTCTCTGACTTTATCTCCAAAACCTCTAACATGCGCTTTCCCTATGATGTACTCATTCCTGATCCTATATATCTCGGTCACTCCCAAAGAGAACCTCAGCATCTTCATCTCTGCTACCTCCAGCTCTGTCTCTCCTGTCTTTTCCTCAGTGACATTGTCTCTAGACCAAACAACATTGCTGGTCTCACCACAGTTTTGTACACCTCTCCTTCATTTTAGCTGAAACTCATCTATCACACATCACACCTGACACTTTCCTCCACCCGTTCCATCCTGCCTGTACACCTCTTTTCCACACTCTCCAGTGCTCTGGACTGTTGACCCTAAGTATTTAAAATCCTCCACCTTCTTCTCTTCTCCCTGTAACCTCACTCTTCCACTTGGGTCCCTCTCATTCACACACATGTACTCTGTCTTACTGCGGCTAACCTTCATTCCTCTCCTTTCCAGGACAAACCTCTACGTCTCTAGCTTCTCCTCCACCCGTTCCCTGTTCTCACTACAGATCACAATGTCATCCACAAACATCATAGTCTATGGAGATTCCTGTCTGACCTCTTCTGTCAGCCTGTCCATCACCATAGCAAACAAGAAGGGGCTCAGAGCTAATCACTGATGCAGTCCCACCTCCACATTGAACTCCTCTGTCACACCTACAGCACACTTCACCACTGTCTTACAGTCCTCATAAAGGTCCTGCTACTGGCCCCTGTCAATAGACTTCCGTCCCTATCCTTAATCACCCAACCTGCTGCACGTCCTTCCTATCTCTGTCTCTCTGTCTTGTCAACCTGTATAGATCAGTTTCTCCCTCCTTACTGTTCAACGTATCATACAAGTCATCATAAGCCCCTTGCTCTTGCTCACTGTCTAACAAACACACGCACACACTCACACACACACGCACACACGCACGTACAGGCACAGGCACACACACACACACACACACACACACACACACAGATACACACACACACAAACATATACACGCAAACATATGCACACTCTTTGCACACAGATTCATCGGCAGTTATATTAGAGTGGTCCAAGATGAAAATAATCAGTAGGCATTTTGGACAAAAGATTGCCCATAGGTTAGAGAAGTGAACTAACAATAGTGGTTCAGTAAAAAGCTATCCCTAAAGCCAATATTTAGTCAAATCAATTTACCCAAACCAGAAAGTGAAAAATAAAACAACCGTTAAAGTGTGACTCACAACAACATACATAAACTGAGAGATGTCACCAAATAATCGTCTTTGCAGCAGGCCACAGACATTAGTGTCACCTACAGAGAGTGAGGGATTTTGGTGGTGGGATGTCAACTGCCCAACCAGGCAGAAGCCAGAAACGATACTGATCTATTCTATACTATTTTTTCTATATGATGAACCAATAATACTAAATATGGGAGAGAACCAGAAACTGCAAGCTGCAATGTCAGTTGTAAAGTAATTTATTGAAATTGTTCAGACACAAAAAGGCAACTATGGTGGCTGGAGTGGAGATGATCAATGAAGCGCTGCAAACAATGTGCCAGTTTGCTTGCACTAAGCTTGGTATCCTGTAAAATCTGCTAATATGTCTTGCTGACTCTTTCTGAGTGATGGTTTTGTAAAATTCTGAATTTCAATTATGCATGTTTTGCAGAGCAGAATATTATCAAAAAAGCAAGAGGAAAATTCCTGGGATCAGCCAACTGCTGTAAAATCACTTTGGGTGGACTATAAAGGTTGAAAATCATCATTGGAAATTCACCGCAAAGCAATATGAAATGTGGTTTCATGTAAAACCCACACAGCAGGTAAGTTGAAAGGTGTTTGATAAAGTAATTTGTTAACAGCACAGGAAGGAGGGTTTATAACAGCAGAAACAATATGTGTTTTGTAAGTGGATGTGTAGACTGGATGTGTGAAGTGAATGTGTGACTGCTTACTCAGGCAGAGCTCTTCTGATGATGCTGTGAACTTGTCTGTAGACATCCAGTTTGGATAGACAGCTGCATTGGGTGTGGTTGGCCACACTGATGGTCACCGGCTTGGTGCCTTGAGTAATAGGCACTGTGATCTCAAACAGCTGCAAAGACAGCAAATGAAAGTCAAAAAGAGGCCCCGCATGATGAGGATGTGTTTCTGTCAAGGTGAGCAGCACACTAATGAAATCCAAGGAATACAATCATAAGAAACATGACTTTACATGTGACAGTTTCTTCCTTTGACTGATAATGTCTATTTACACGTGAATGCTAACAAATAACATTTACAGAGTAGAAACTGTGTATCTCCTCCAAAAGCAATGTCATAGTTTCGAAATGAAGCACCAACAAAAGCTCCATATTCATCAGATTTGTGTTATCAGCCAGAACATTCTCTGTCCAAAAAAACAGATGCTCAAGTGACTGGAAACTGAACTGCCAGTCACTTGTTTTCAATCTCTAACCATTTTTTTCTTTTACTGCTTTTTTTACATCATGGTCAGGGGACTACAGATGAAAACTAGCCTTCTGGCTAACTCCGGCTTTTTTAACCACGTGTAATCATGTGTTTTATGAAATTGTAGTGTCCCCTGTCAAATAAAGTAAACCTAAAGCTTTCCCATTGAAGCATTTGAATCAAGCATTGACTTAACCCCAAAAGGCATTTTGCCATTTTGAATTGTGTGGCCATGTTTGCAATTCACTTAATTTATATTGCAATAACCTTTTCCTAATTGAAACAAAAATTTGGTGAGTACTATGTTAAACCCATAAAGATCAAATACTATGAAGATCCTGACATTTCTGAAATTGTTAAATCAGATTGTTTTCCCCCCACAAATTTATATTTCTAATAACTCCATTGTGACGGGCGCACAACGGCGCAGTGGGTAGCACTGTCGCCGCACAGCAAGGCAGTTCCGGGTTCGCCTCCCATTCTGTGCGGAGTATCCATGTTCTCCCTGTGTCTGCGTGGGTTCTCTCCGGGTTCTCCAGCTTCCTCCCACCTCCAAAAACATGCGCTTCATGTTAATTGGCCGTACCCGAATTGACCGTAGGTGTGAGTGTGTGTGGACGTGGTTGTCTGTAGCTCTGTGGGACACTGGCATCGCACCTGGAGTGTCCCCCGCCTCACACTCTAAGCCAGCTGGGATAGGCTCCAGCTCCCCGTGACCCTCGACATTGGATAAAGCGGTGTAAAGAAAATGGACAGATGAACTCAGGTCTCAGGTCCAAACATCCAAACATCACATATTTTTTTATTCTTTCCTTAAAAACATCAGCATGATTAAAGTTAGCTGAAGCCAAAGTCACCATAAAGTGGGACCAAGAACAGTGGGAATATAAACTTAAATCTATTGCATCACTACCAGCCCCTAGCATATTGTCATGTGATTCAGGGAGAACAGCTAATACAAGCTGATGATACATGTTTGTGAAGCCTGTGTGTTTTCATGCAAATATGTAGGTATGGCTGTGCGGTGATGGTGTTGTTTTGCCATGAAGTAAATTGTTAGAACTTTGTTGTAATGGTTCAATTTGGCCCAAACAAACTTATTTCAAATCTGTCAATGTAGCCACAAGAGGACACAAGCCAGTGTCTTATTGTGCCGGTCCCAAGCACGGATAAATACAGAGGGTTACGTCAGGAAGGGCATCCGGTGTAAAACTTTTGCCAAATCAAACATGCAAATCAAACCTATGATTTCCATACCGGATCAGTCGAGGCCCGGGTTAACAATGACCGCCATCGGTGCTGTTGACCTACAGGGTGCCGGTGGAAATTGGACTACTGTTCGTCGAAGAAAGACAGGAGGAAAGTGTGATCGTAGGAAGAGAGAGAAGAGGAACGCCAATAGTATAGGACTGAGAGTGGGGACGTTGAATGTTTGAACTATGACAGGAAAAGGTAGAGAGTTGGTTGACATGATGCAGAGAAGGAAGGTAGACATACCGTGTGTCCAGGAGACCAGGTGGTAAGGTAGCAAGGCTAGAAGTTCAGGAGCAGGGTTCAAGTTGTTCTATCATGGTGTAGATAGGAAGAGAAATGGAGTAGGAGTTATCTTGAAGGAGAAGTTTGTTAGGAATGTCCTGGAGGTAAAAATAGAGTCATATAGAGTGATGAGTCTGAAGCTAGAAATCGAAGGTGTGATGTTCAGTGTTGTTAGTGGGTATGCTCCACAGGTAGGATGTGAGCTGGAGGAGAAGGAGAAATTCTGGGTGGACTTTGATGAAGTGATGCAGAGCATACCTAGAAGTGAGAGTTATCATTGGTGCAGACTTCAATTGACATGTTGGTGCAGTTAACAGAGGGGATGAGGAGGTGACGGGCAGGTTTGGTATCCAGGAGAGGAACACAGAAGGACAGATGGTAGTTGACTTTGCAAAAAGGATGGGAATGGCTATAGTGAATACTTTCTTCCAGAAGAGGCAGCAACATAGGGTGACCTATAAGAGTGGTGGTAGGAGCACACAGGTAGACTACAACTTGTGTAGACGGTGTAATCTGAAGGAGATCAGTGACTGCTAAGTAGTGGTAGGTGAGAGTGTAGCCAAACAGCATAGGATGGTGGTGTGTAGGATGACTCTGGTGGTGAGGAAGATCAAGAGGGCAAAGGCAGAGCAGAAGACGAAATGGTGGAAGCTGAAAAAGGAAGAGTGTTGCATGACTTTCAGGAGGGAGTTAAGACAGGCTCTGGGTGGTCAGGAGGTGCTTCCAGATGACTGGACAACTATGGCTAATGTGATCAGGGAGACAGGTAAGAGAGTACTTGGTGTGTCATCTGGAAGGAAAGTAGATAAGGAGACTTGGTGGTGGAATGAGGAGGTACAGGAGTGTATACAGAGAAAGAGGTTAGCTAAGAAGAAGTTGGACACTGAGAGGACTGAGGAGAGTAGACAGGAGTACAGGGAGATGCAGCGTAAGGTGGAGGTAGCAAAGGCCAAACAAGGGGCTTATGATGACTTGTATGCTAGGTTGGACAGTAAGGAGGGAGAGACTGATCTATACAGGTTGGCAAGACAGAGAGACCGAGATGGGAAGGAGGTGCAGCAGGTTAGGGTGATTAAGCATAGGGATGGAAGTCTATTGACAGGGGCCAGTAGTGTGATGGGAAGATGGAAAGAGTACTTTGAAGGGTTGATGAACGTGAAAATTGAGAGAGAACAAAGACTAGAAGAGGTAACTGCTGTGGACCAGGATGTAGCAAAGATTAGTCAGGATGAAGTGAGGAGGGCATTGAAGAGGATGAAGAGTGGAAAGGCAGTCGGCCCTGATGATATACCTGTAGAGGTTTGGAAGTGTCTAAGGGAGATGGCAGTAGAGTTTCTGACTGGGTTGTTCTGGCTGACAGACGAGGTTAGACAGGAATCTCCATGGACTATGATGTTTGCAGATGACGTTGTGATCTGCAGTGAGAGCAGGGAACAGGTGGATGAGAAGCTAGAGAGGTGGAGGTTTGTCCTGGAAAGGAGAGGAATAAAGGTTAGCCGCAGTAAGACAGAGTACATGTGTGTGAATGAGAAGCACCCAAGTGGAAGAATGAGGTTACAGGGAGAAGAGATCAAGAAGGTGGAGGATTTTAAGTACTTAGGGTCAACAGTCCAGAGCAATGGAGAGTATGGAAAAGAGGTGAAGAAGCGTGTACAGGCAGGATGGAACAGGTGGAGGAAAGTGTCAGGTGTGATGTGTGATAGAAGAGTTTCAGCTAAAATGAAAGGAAAGGTGTACAAAACTGTGGTGAGACCAGTGATGTTTGGTCTAGAGAAAGGAGGCAGAGCTGGAGGTAGAAGAGATGAAGATGCTGAGGTTCTCTCTGGGAGTCACCAGGATAGATAGGATTAGGAGTGAGTACATCAGAGGGACGGAACATGTTAGAGGTTTTGGAGATAAAGTCAGAGAGGCCAGACTGAAATAGTTTGGACATGTCCAGAGGAGAGATAGTGAATATATTGGTAGGATCCTGAGTTTTGAACTGCCAGGCAGAAGGCCTAGAGAAAGACCAAAGAGGAGATTTATGGATGTAGTGAAAGAGGATTGGTGTGAGAGAAGAGGATGCAGAAGACAGGGTTAGATGGAGGCAACTGACTCGCTGTGGCGACCCCTGAAGGGAAAAGCCGAAAGGAAAAGATTTTTTTTTTTGATTTTTGCAAAAACACTTTAATCACATTCAAACATTTTACAATTTTATATTAGATGAAAGCACTAAAGTGCTTCAGAAGAAGATTTTTTGCAAAAAAAACTTCAATCACATTCAGAACATTTAGAACATTTTACAATGTTTCATTAGATGAAACTTCAAAAACACTAAACACTCAAAAACACTAAACACCAATAAACAAAAGGAAATACAATATAAAACTTACTGCATTATAATAGGAAGTTTGCAAAAGTGAGGTGGTCATCAACTAAAGTGCATAGGACATTTTTTAACACCAGATGTTCCTAAAGTTATTCAGGTCTTTTGTCATTTTATAGAAACCAAATTCTAGTTTTAAGCGACATCTGATGTTACAGCAAAAAACAGTACCTGCTTCTTGAACAGTATTGTTTTCAATTCTCCTCTTCCTGGTCACATAAATTGCAAGTTTTTGCCTCTCCAGAAATAAAATTTAGAAGCTGCCACTTTCTCTCATTCGATCTATTGTACCCAGCACCGTAGATGAATTTCCTGATACTAAAATTTTCACTGAACAAATTAAAACCATTGAAGTTTGAAGAACATTGAACATTAAACGTTGAACATTGAAGAGCACTGCAAGTCTCCCACACTCACTGAAAGCATGAAAGACTGTTTCACGAAGGGGACAGAAGGGACACTGGCTGGACACCGCAGGGGTGAAAACAGAGATAAAAGCATTGGAACCGATGGCACCATGTAAAATCCTCCACTAGAGGTTGGCTGTTTTTTTCTTGAGGGGAGGTTTGTACAGAAGTCTCCAATGTGGGTCAGGTCCATTTCCCGTCATCCTGTTGGCCCAGGTAGTGGGTGCTCTGTTACACAGGTTTTTCTTGTTGATTACCTTTACACATTGTTTGTACAGTATTTTTTTGTTGGCCATGTGCAGGCTGATTTGTCGTTCATCTCCGAGGAGAGGACCCTCCAGTTCTCCAAACAGGGGACTGATGTGGACCTCAGGGAAAGGATCTTTCCTGTCCGGTACAGTCCCTGTACTATAGTCCAGGAGGAGGCTTCTGTCCTTCCTGGAGAGTCTTTGCCTCCACAGTTGTAGCACCCTCTGAGCCACCCTGGTGGACTGGATGTTCAGCAGGGAGCTCACAGCCTGGGCATCCACCAACGCAGGCCCGGCGTTGTCCACCAGCTGCTGGAGAGTCATGGTCCTGGTTCTGCAAAGCGCTGCAGACAGCCCAGGTGTGGCTCCACTGCAGACATCCAGCCTGGCTCAATGCACTAGTGGATCCTTTAGTAACCAGAACAGAGAGTCAGAGCTTTTTCCTGGGCTGCTTTTAAATAGGGCCCATGACTTTAAAACGCCATGATAAAACAGAGGCAAACCGTTTAACTTTAGAAACTTGGAGTCCATTAAAAACAGTGCAGCATCCAGGTCCAAGTTACTCACACGTTTGAATATGCAGCTGGCCACCTCTCTCCACGTCAGATCCGCTGGTCCAGTCAGAAACCGCTGGATGAACTGTAATCTGAACGTGGCTGTTCTGCTAGCCAGGTGGATGAGGCCCTGTCCCCCCTCCTCTATTGATAAAAACAACACTCCTTGAGGCACCCAATGCAGCCCATCCCAGAAAAAGTTAACAAGTTTGGTCTGGATTTGGGCTAGAAACCCTGATGGAGGGTCCATACAGATCAAGCGGTGCCACAGCTGTGAGGCCACCAGGTTGTTTATCACTAAAACTCGACCTCTGTACGAAATTCTGGGGAGCAACCATTTCCATTTCTTTAGTTTCCCTTCTATTTTTTCAACGACACCCTCCCAGTTCTTCCTGGTTGTTGTCTCATTTCCCAGGTACACATCGAGATATTTGAGACCATCAGTCTTCCAACAAAAGTTTTGAGAAAGAACCAGGAGGTTGCCATGCCACTCACCAACAGCAAGGGCTTCACTTTTGTTCCAGTTTACTTTTGCCGCAGTTAAAACATTGAAAGAGATTGTCAAACCCACCAAAACATCAACATCCCTTTGGTTTTGGATAAGAACAACAACATCATCAGCATAGGCAGATAAAAAAATGCTCTCTCTAACACCAGGTAAAATCAAACCGTCGATGCTTTTGCAGATTTTACAGAGGACGGGTTCCAGAGAGAGTGCATAGAGCATCCCAGACAGGGCACAGCCCTGCCGGATGCCCCGATGCACCCTGAAGGGGGCACACAAACTGCCGTTAAACTTCAGAATACTCTCAACGTCACTGTACAACACCTTGATCTTTGCAATAAACTCGGTGCTGAACCCAAACTTCTCCATAGTTTCCCAGAAGAAGCTGTGCTCAACACGGTCAAATGCCTTTTCCTGATCTAATGAAATGAGACCAGCGTTTATATCCAATGATCTGGAAACCTCCAAAACATCACAAATTAGGTAGACATTGTCTGCCATGGACCTGCCGGGCCCACAGTGGGTTTGATCCCGGTGGATGACCTGCTCCATAGCTTCCCTCAGCCTGGTAGCCAAAGCCTTGGACAGAATCTTGTAATCGGTGCAAAGTGACACAGGGCGCCAGTTCTTGATGTCCTGCAGATTGCCTTTTTTAGGTAGGAGGGCAACGACCGCCCACCGGCAGGACAGTGGCAAAGAGCCTGAGGCCAGACGTTCAGTAAACACTTCCAGCATATCACGTGCTAGAATGTCCCAGAAGGCTGTATAGAATTCGACCGTCAGACCATCGATACCCGGAGATCGTCGTCCCTGCATGTTCTGCAGGGCAGTGTGGAGTTCCTCTAACTCCAGTGGCCGGTCGAGTTCTGAATTTGCCTCCGTGGAGACCTGAGGTGGCTCTGCACAGAACTCCTCTAACACTGGCTGGTTTTCTCGGTATTCACTGTCAAACAAAGATGAATAAAAACTCACAGCTCGCCTTCTGATCTGTCCGGGCTCTGTCAGCTCCTGTCCTGTGTCAGACAGCAGGGAGTGGATCACGTTGGTCTGTCCATGCTTTTTTTCCAGGCCGAAGAAGAAACTAGAGGGAGCATCCATCTCTGTGAAGTTTTGTACCCTGGATCGGACCAGTGCACCCTGTACTTTAGTATCCAACAGGTTGGCTAAAGCCAGTCTTTTAAACTTGAGGATTTCAGTACACCTCTGATTTCCTGTGGAAGCGCTTGTTTCTAACTCCACAATCTCAGCCTCCAGGTGTTTCATAGACCGGCAGGTGTCATGCGTGACGTTCAGAGTATACTGTTGGCACAGGAGTTTTATCTCTGTTTTGCCATAGTCCCACCACTGGCTAAGAGAGGTAAAATCAGCTTTTCTAAGTCCAAAAGTGCTCCAAAATTAACTGAAGAGCTCTCTAAAGCCTCTGTCCAAAGCTAAAGTTGAATTAAAATGCCAGTATGCACTCCTAGGTAAAATATTTCTCATCACAACGCAATACAAAACCAGAGAATGATCAGTATAAGCAGCTGGCATTATATTTCAGTATTTAAAAGCATTGAAATGGTGTTTAAAACAGTAAAAGCGATCCAGCCTGGCTAAAGACACCTTGTCTTCTGTCAGGTGGGACCAAGTGTACTGCCGGCAGTCCTGATGCATCCTCCTCCATACATCCACTAGGCCATGAAAAGAGACCAGCCGTTTCAGAGTGTGTTGGGATGCTGGGTAAGGCTCTGCGTGGTTACGGTCTAACATCCCGTCCTCAGTACAGTTAAAATCCCCACCCAAAATTAAAAAGTCTTCTGAGCCACAGCTATCCAGCCTAGCTTGTATTTTTTCTAAAAAGCTCTTCCTCTCTGCACCGTTTGTTGGAGCATAAATACTGTATTTACAAAAACCAGGGTGCGGTGTTCAAAATGTGCCTTCACTAAAAGACACCTCCCCTTTACGACATGCTCGATTTCTAGAGATGTTGGGTTAAAAGTTCTAGAGAACAGGGAGCCCACTCCACCACTCAGCGTGGTGTTATGGCTCAGGACCACCTGTCCTTCCTAGTCCTTCATCCAGTCCACCGCATTGTTCTCATCACTGTGTGTTTCTTGTAAAAACAGACATCAATAGTTTTCCTCCTTGCTGTGTCAAAAATTAGTGCTCTTTTCCTTTCTTCTCTAGCTCCATTTACGTTTAATGTCCCCACTCTAAAATAATCCGTGATAAGGGAAAAAGTTAAAAGTACCTTAAAGTAACTACATATAGACAGCCCCATCAAACTTGAAACCTCAGTTGTTTACGGACTTTACTCATTTTCTTTTTGAGTCGGTATATCTCTCGGTCACTGAGTTCCGATGTGTCTCTGTTTTGAATAAGTTGTTTTGCCGAATTATAAAAAATTAATTTATCAGGAAAAAACTGTTCCAGGTTCAGACCTTTCATGCCTTTAGTTTGTTGTAAAAACAATTTAAACATTTTTTCAGGGTACAAATCGTGGTTTTGACTGGCAGTGACTGGAGTATGAGATAGGTCTCTGCAATCAGACATACATTCATCACTGTCACTACTGTCTTGAACACTCGGTGTGCTCTCTAGAAGAAGAAGAAGAAGAAGAAGAAGATAATGAAAAATAAAATTTAATAAAATCAATAAATAACAAATTCATATTTCGTTCAGCAACATTTACTGAGGAGTACAATATATAAACCACCTTAACCTACAAAACAAACATGAATGAAACAATTTGTGCTGGGTTTTTTTTTCTTTTTTCATCAAAATGAGGAAATCAGGATTAATGGCTACAATGAGCTAATGTAGGCAGTGCACAGCTTTTCAAAGTAAGGTTTGAAGCTCCTGCTCAATGTTTCAGCTCCTCTGCTATGGTGGGCTTTTTTGCACTGAGCAATTTGGTACGCCCCCTTATATGATGTTAACAGAGATTGCTGGTTGACTGAAGTATTATTCACAAAGCGGGATGATTGTTGGCAATATTCGGCACGTTTTCGCTGAAAAAACTTGAGCAGCTTATCAGCGTGATTGGGGTGAAATACATTTAAGTGACATCTTAATTTATTAGGCTTCATGCTGTCTGCTGCCAGAATTTTTAGTAACACACAGGTCTGTCACAGTGAAGCCCAGCACTTACAGATGCTTCTTAATAGATCCTCGTTTTAGCTTTCCACCTTTCTTTTCTTCTCTGTGTCATAAAATTTTTGTTTACTGCACTTCATATCGCCAAACCCTACTCTATAAAGCTACTACTCCCTGCGCACATTTGACAATGAGAGCGCCACTGCTAACTACTGTAGTGAATGTGCAATTACACTCCATTGTAGTATGGCAACAAAAATCATGTTCCACAAGGTCAATCACATCACACTGCATCGCAGCATCACACTGCGTCCCCCAATATAAAAGTCCTTCTTGCTGCTTTAGTATGATCATAATTGGCTGCTGGTAAACTGTTATTGGGCTGTTTGGCATTGGAAACCCCTTTGTCAAAATACAGGAAAATGTAATTGCACTGTAAATGCTCCAATATGGGCCAAACTTTGTATGTTAGAAACAAAGTCATAAATCTCAATATTTAATATCTTTAATATTACATCAACAGCAGGGCATAGTTTGAGTTCGGTATTTAGACCTCAGCTTCATGACTCCTCACAGATACATTTTTACGGTTTTCTATAACTGGTCTTGTGCTTCAACACTACGCTATAGGCTAAGTAAATTCCAGAGTGGCTACAAGGTTTTTAGCCTGTGTAGCAATAGTGGCGTTCTTATTTTTTGGACAAAAAGGCTAAAAGTTACGACTAGGGCTGTCAGTTTAATGCGTTAATTAGATTAATTAATTATGCTGCAAATTAACGTGAAAAATTAATGCAATTGATTGTGAGTGGCAAGTCAATGCACAAGTATTTTAAATTTGGACCATTGAGTGACTCGTAGGCTGCAGTGGCACGTCACTTCGTACATGCGACACTAGTCAACAGCAGGGTGACTGACAACAGAGATTGACGCGACACAGGAGAGAAAAAGTCAAGTCCAAGTCTACTCGAACCTTTGGGTGGAAAGTTTATTTATAAAAAGAACAAAAACAGGACTATCAACAAAAACGCAGTGATTTGCACCTTTTGTAAAAAATATTTTCATATCACCAAAGCAGCTCCAGCCTAACGTATCATTTAAATGCAAAACATGTCAAGGACACAGAGTTGTCTGTTGTCAGTTCCTGTAATGTTAGCTTACCCTTTTAAAGGAAATGCCTGTTGGCATCTTGCTATTGATGTTGCCTTATTTAGAGACATGTTATACTATTCATTTTGAATTGCTGTATTGAGACAGCTTTAGTATTCATTTTGATTGAGAGTCTGCTTATGTGGCCTATTTGAGACTCAGCCTTATTTTATTTCTGAATTTTATTTATTTTATTTAACTGTATTTGTATTGCATTTTTGAGAAATGCACCTGGCCTAATTGGTTTGCTGATGAGCTTGTCCATTTTTCTTTTGAATTTCATTTATAAAGCACTCTTAACCAATAAAAATGTGGATTTCAAATCTTCTCTTCTTGGTGTATTGTATTGATTAGTCATGCACTACAATTTTGTAATGTCCTAGAATTCAAATTCTATATTTGGGGGCCTTAAGCAGGTATTAGATTAAAATGCAATTAATAAGATTAATTAATTACAAATCCTATAATTAGATTAATTTTCTTAATCGCCTGACAGCACTACTTACAACTTTTTTGGACTCTTGAAAATCCCAGAGAGATAACATAAGAAAACAAAATTTTATTTTTCTCTCGCTAGGCGGCGCGCATGCCGACGGAAATAGCCGAAGTAACCCGAACGCTCCCGATCATTAAATATGCATTCGGGTCATGACCTCCTCTCATCCAATGAAAAAAAAAAAGGATTCTATTTTTACAAGCTAAACCCGCGAATTGCTGTACGACAAGGCGAGGACGATCGATCGAAAGAAAATGAGAATAGAGTGTTTTATAGTAGATTTTGTGTTAAAATTCTAATTCAACAACAAATGGTGAGAGGGAGTAGGAGTTGTGACAGACCAATCAGAAGGTAAATGAAAGATATTATCAATAGTTTTTTGTAGTCTTAGACTTTTGATTCCTATGACCGGCAGGAATAACCAGCGATGATGTAAATGTGTATTCCCCTACAATTTTTCATGCCTTTTTAAATTGAAAAATCATATTATCAAATTTTTTTTAAAAAACAACAACTCTGGCATACCAATGGTGTTGGTGGTGGTGGTGGTGGGGGTTTCCATGACAGGATATACCCCACCCCACCCCCACACACAAAAAATCATACTATCGAAAATTGAGAAAAAAATATTAGGACAAAACTGAAATCCTTCACTTGAAGGATTTCAGTTTGTACATGTAGACACGGGTCACATGCATGATGTCACAGCGGTTTTCGTCGTTAGGGACACGCGCCTCGGATAGAAAAAGTTGGGGATACACCATCCACACCACAACGCAGACCCAGCGTTTTCGAAAAAATTTTGTTCCGGATATCTGCTTTGTCGGGTGGACGGAAGGCGTTAACGGAACAAAAAAGTTGCATTTTCAAAAAGTACCGGCATCGTGTGGACAGGGGCTAAGTCAAAGTTAAAATGTCTTCTAGTCCAAGTAAAACTTACAAGTAAACATTGAGTTATACCAAGAATCAAATTTCTTAAAATCAAAGTGTCTAAGTTAAAATGTCTTGTAGTCTAAGTAAAACTTACAAGTAAACATTGAGTAATATTTTGTATGACTATTTGTATGACTATGAATATTTTGTATTGTATTCACATAGTGAATGCAAGTTTTCAGTTGTTGAATCTCACATTTATACCTGCATAAAGCAGGATAGAAATAAAGATAATTAAGCTTGAACTGTTGACTTTGAACTGTTGACTGTAGGTAAACTGAACAGAATATTTTGCCCTCAGAATACACGACAATGCAGGAAAACAACCCCATTTTCTAAAAAATTTCAAGGGGGAGGCCCCTCGGACCTCCCCTGTGGAGGGTTATCCCCCCCACACATCCCCATGACAAGCGTTGCCCGTCGGCGCGGCATGCTGCGCCACTGTCTTGGTCTAAGAATGTGGCTTTTTGCGGCTTACTCAATTCTTTTACACTGAGCCACAGTGGCTTAGTCATACTACTTCCTAGTGCAAGCCCAGTATAAGAACAGAAGTAAAAACTGTTGAAACCCCTGACCAGTGAGAACAGGTGGAGGTACTAATAATGATTATTATTTTTATTATTGTGATGTTTGATACTGAGAATGTGTGTGTTTTGTACATCCATCAAACTATTCTAGTACTCATCCAAAATGGATTGAAATAATTTAAGCGTTAACTTGAACAAGAAAAAAACCTCTCAATTTGGAGTTCAACATGAAGCTTGAATCACTGGGAACTGAAAAGAAAGAGTGACAATGTGAAGGAATGGAAGCAAAATGATTGAGAGAAGATAGCCTGTTACACTGAGTGTTGTACAGAATAGAAAAGAAACCACTTCATTTTTTTCAATTATGGAGATGAATGGCATGAATAGAAACTAATTAGTCTAAATGACTCCTATTCAACCCCTTATGCAGCTTAATCAGTCCTTCTCCCTCTCATCCTAATTGGGATTTCATTAAAGCTGACGTCAATCTTTTTGACCCAGTGAGTGCTAAACATTTTTACAGTACACATACACAAAAAGATTGTTGAGATCATAGGAGATCTCACAGAGCTCTAGGGAGTTTGCCATAGAATGGGTTGAAAAGTTCACCTGCACACATTACTTGGATTTATATGTGGTGATTTTCTAATCTAATCTAATCAGTATGTTTGACTACTGCATTATTACGAAACCTACTACAAGTAACAAGTTGTTAATACATAAATACAGATGAACCGCGCATTAACAACTGATGTAGAATCGATAAAACTGTATACAAACCATCTATACAACCAATCACTATGTAGAGTATTTGCAACAGCAGACAGGACCATGTCTTCACAGTAGCTTTTCCTGCCGTTGCATTGCTTGCAAAATAGCAGAAGGGTAAGAACATGTATTGCTAAGATAGTTTTAAGTAGTTTTTTTCTTTGAGCAATCTTTTTACAAAATATGAGTGTCACCATAACTCTAGGTTTCTCACAGTTGGTGGAGGGCCCTACCCATAAGCACCATCACACCCTTGATCTTATTCTTACCCACGGTGTACATATAGAGCACCTGACTATTTTCCCACAAAATGACTTCTTGTTAGATCACTCCATAGTTACTGATGCCCAAATTAACATTAACCCACAGGATAAAATCATCTTGACTGGATCAATCACTGAGGCAGTAATAACTAAATTTAAAGATAGAAGTAGAAATAATTACTACTCTACTTTGATAGAGGAAAATAAAAATAACCCTTGGTTTCTTTTCAGCCCTGTAGCCAGGCTGACTAAGACACACAACAGTATTGAGCCTAGCATTCCATTAAATCTGGAATGTGATGACATTAATTTTCATTGCTATGCAGACGACACCGCAATTATGTTTATCAATTAAAACAAACGAATCTGACCAGCTTATTAAACTGGAAACCTACCTCAGGGATATTAAATCTTGGATGCTTCACAATTTCTTAATGTTGAACAGTAACAAAACTGAAGTCATTATTATCGGGTCTAAGCATCTTAGAGATCATTTGTCCAATATTGCAATTCACTTAGATAGCATTGCTCTGTCCTCCACCAATGAATTCAGGAACTTGGGAGTGATTGTTGATCAAGATCTGTCCTTTGATTCTCATATTAAATCTGTGTCTCGGACAGCCTTCTTTCATTTACGAAACATTGCTAAAGTTAGAAATTTCTTATCCTTTAAAGATGCAGAAAAAATCATTCATGCCTTTGTTACTTCTAGATTGGATTATAGCAATTCCTTATTATTGGGCTGTTCAAGCTCCTCTCTTAGGACTCTACAATTAGTTCAGAATAAAGCTGCCCGCTTACTGACTCGAACTGGGAGAAGAGAGCTCATCTCTCCTGTCCTAGCATCCCTGCACGTGCTCCGGATTAAATCTAGAATACAATTCAAAGTCCTTATGATTACATATAAAGCTCTTCACTGTAAGGCTCCGTCTTACATTGTAAGTTGTGTCTACAGAGCACCTGATTCTAAAATAGAAGATTTTACTTAATGTGTGGGAAATTCACTCTCGAAAATCAATCACAAACATGTGTTTTTATGTGGTGATATCAACATTGATCTGTTAAACCCCAACAAAAATGCACAAACTGAAATCTTCACTAATACGATGTATGCATTCGGTTTACAGCCTTTAATCACTAAACCAAGTAGAATAACTACTCATAGTGCCACCCTGATTGATAATATTTTCACCAATGTTATGCCTAATGAGACTATGAGCGGTCTGCTGATTAATGACATAGGTGATCATCTCCGAATATTTACTAATAATGACTGGAAACAAACTGTGTGTCGGGAACAGGCCCAAACATTCTACAAGAGAGTCAAGAATGAAGAAAGAATGACTGCATTAAGAAATGATCTATTAGCTCAAAACTGGTCTGATGTTTACACTGCTGATGATGTTAACATTGCATATGACTATCTCACTAATAGAATAGAAGAATTGTACAATTGCATTGTCCAGTGAAGAAAATCTATCTAAACAAAAAAGGTGTTAAGAAACCATGGATGACTTTGTCATTGATCAATGCCTGTCAGAAAAAGAATACATTATATAAAAAGTTTGTGAAACAAAGAACAGAACAAGCAGAAGGTAAATACAAAAAATATAGAAATAAAATGTTATAATATGAACATGTAAGAAAGAATATTATAGTAATCTGCTTGCAGAAAATAAAACTTACACTAAAAAATTATGGGACATACACAATAATGTTACAAAACAAAGTAAGGCCAAATCATACTATCCAGAATGCTTTAATATTAAAAATACAAAAATAGAGGATATGGATAAAGTAGCTAATACATTTAATGAATTCTTTGTGGGTGTTGGGCCTGAGCTGGCAGAAAACATTCCTGTCTCACACTTGCACTGGGATTATTTAGACGACATTGGAGGAAGGAACCCAAACTCAATGTTTCTGGCGCCAGTGAAAGACACAAGAGATAAGACACCTGGTCAGCCAATGCGTAGCAAAAACTTGTACTGATGTGAATGGATTTGATATGAAGCTAATTAAGGACATACTGGATGGAATTCTGCAACCATTTACACAACTGTAATCTGTCAATTCAAACTAGGGTGTTTCCTGACAAAATGAAGATTGCAAAAGTGGTTCCGATATATAAGAATGGGGATGCTTGTGAATTTACAAATTACAGAGCTGGTTCAATACTACCACAGCTGTCAAAAATCCTAGAGAAGCTGTTCAAAAACAGACTGGATAAATTCATAACAAAGCACAATCTCCTTGACTGCATTCAGTACTACTTCAGGAAGGATCATTCGACTGCGTTAGCGCTGACAGAAACAATAGAACTCATTACTGATGCCTTGGATCAAAAGATGTACTCCATAGGAATCTTTATTGACCTTAAAAAATCTTTTGACACAATTGATCATAAAATTCTAATTGAGAAACTAGACCGATTTGGATTTAATGGTACAGTACTAAATTGGATAAAGAGTTATTTACATGAGAGGTCTCAATATGTCACTCTGGGCGGGAGGACATCAAAAACATTAGACATTGTGTGTGGGGTACCACAGGAGTCTGTTTTGTGTCCAAAATTATTTATACTTTACATTAATGATTTATGTAAGGTTTCAAAGGTACTCAAAATGATACTTTTTGCGGATGATACAACCATCCTTTGCAAAGGAAATAATATAAATAAATTAGCCCAGACAGTCAATGAGGAATTAGCCACGATGCAATTATGGTTTGATATAAACAAATTATCCTTGAACCTAACAAAAACTAAGTATATGTTATTTGGGAAGAAAAGCTGCAAACACAAAATTAATATTCAGGTGAATGAAGTAAATATTGAACGGGTTAAGGAATTTAAAATGCTAGGAGTTATTATTGATGAGATGCTAAATTGGAAACCTCATTTAAGACAACTGCAAAATTAAGTCAGCCAGAAGTGTATCCATACTCTGGAAAACTATTAAATCAGAAGGCACGCCATATAATATATTGTGCTCTAATCTTGCCCTATCTTAACTACTGTGCTGAAGTATGGGGAAACACGTACAAAAATGGCTTGCAACCTTTTTTTCTGACCCAGAAAAGAGCCTTGATTTATTCACAATGAACATTATAGAGCTCACACAAACCACTCATTTATTACATCTAAACTACTGAAAATACATGACATCATAAGTATAAAACTGTACAACTTATGTATAAAGCAGCCAATAACAATTTACCTCAACTAAGAGAAAACACAGCTTTTGACACAATTGACCACAATATTCTTTTGGCATGACTGGACAACATAGTTGGTATTAAGGGATCAGCATCAGAGGAACAGCACATGTTAGAAGTTTTGGAGATAAAGTCAGAAAGGCCAGACTGAGATGGTTTGGACGTGTCCAGAGGACAACTAGTGAATATATTGGTAGAAGGATACAGATTTTTGAACTGTCAGGCAGGAGACCTAGAGGAAGACTAAAGAGGAGGTTTATGGATGTAGTGAAAGAGGACATGAAGCTAGATTGTAGGGATGACCAAGTACACCACTATCTGTACCTGTATCTGTTCAACCAACTAGATTATCTGTATCCGTATCTGTGCTCGGAATGGGCAGGGCTTAAACCGGAAGTGGGTGAGGTTTGACCGGAAATGGGTGGGGCTTAAATCGTTACATTATTTTTAAGTCTAAAATTGATTTGGATTGATCATATGTTGGTATATTTATTGTTTATTTTAAAAATATTTACAGAACAGCCTCTAAATTGAGATTCAAATCAATGATTTTCATCACAAAAGTAAGAGAAATATTTACAGAACAAGTTTTTTATGGAACTGAGTCAGAACATGAATATTCTCAAGTCTATGACTATTTACCGCCTCAGAATTGAGATTCAACGCTTTTGATCACAATAGTAAAGGAACTATATATAGAACAAGTAAACACAAAATGCATTAATGAAATGCATGCAATAGGAATTTATCAACTACGAAGTATGCATGAACATGCATTCTTCTTTTTCAGTTTAATTTTTTTTTTATAATCAAACTGGGTTTTTTTCAATTATTTCTTTTAGCACCTAATGTTCTTGCCATTTTTTTTCACATAAAGTTAATAAAATGTTGATTGCAGTGATTGAGTGTGTGTGTGTGTGTGTGTGTGTGTGTGTGTGTGTGTGTGTGTGTGTGTGTGTGTGTGTGTGTGTGTGTGTGTGCGCACTATGTGTCATTTAAAATATTTATAAAATATAGAATTATTAATTTGAACAGAGTTTAGAACCAACAGGTAAAAAAAGACGAGTGGAGGCGGTGGTTAAATGCACGCGTGCGTGCAACAAAAAAACAACAAGAAAGTTCACCAGAGGCCTGTACCATAAAGCTTGATGAACCTAGCCGGGCTTCCTCTTACTTATCTGGCTTCACTTACCAAGACATCCGCCCCTCCGGATTTTCGGTACCATAAAGCCCGCTATCAACTCACAAATTCAATTCAGGCATGTCCACTCTAGATCTGTGCGCGCTCACATAAAAAGGGCGGAGGTTGCTGCATGCGACCAATCGCAAACATGCAACAAACCGGCCCGAGCCACATATTTCACAACGGAGGAGAAAACAATAATAATTAATAAATACCATCAATACTAATCAATAATCCAGGCAAAAAGCAACACAGTTGCAGCTGCCAAACGGCGCAAGGATCGCTGGTACAAAATGACCGACTGTGTCAATGCGGAAGTTAGTTCCATTATAATATTACTTCCCCACTATGACTGCACTTGTATAACTGACTACAGTAACATTTGTATGTTCCATAAATGTATGTGTGTAGGACATTTTTCGTTATGGAATGTGATTGTAGCCCCCGCGACTTTATGAATAGCTCTACATACTGTGTTCTTCTTTCGGCATCGCCAATAGAATACATAAAATTACCTATGAATGAATGAATCAATCCATGATTTACTTAAACAAATAATTGATTAATTGCATTTTATCTGTGGCTTGCTTGTAACCCATTCAACGAGGGATTTAAGAACATCATAATAATTACGAACATCACTAAGAAATACAGTATATTAACTGTGGCCAAGAACCTCATTGCAATGCACACTGTCTGCGGGACTATCAGCATGTGGTTGCGGTGCGTTACATTACTGATGTAAGGCTCCAGCAGCTGACAGATGTAACATAAACCCTCTCCCCAAAACCTGTACCTTTCGTACAGTGATTGTTCTGTTATACCCGTTGAACTCTGATTGGTCAGTAGGTGGGGCTGTTATACCTGCTGAGCTCTGATTGGTCAGTAGGTGGGGCTGTTATACCTGCTGAGCTCTTATCCTGAACTTATCCTGCTCCGGAGCAGGTTAGGTGTTCAGCATAGGTTACTGCGACAACGTAGCCCGATAGAAAGTCAGCCACCTTTATGGTACTGAAAAGCCAGGGTTAAGCCTGAAGTTATCTCGCTAAACCGTAATCCAGCTTTATGGTACAGGCCTCTGGTAACCAAACACCAAAATAGTGGCAAGCTGAAGAAAACCTAAGAAGAAAGATGTGAGGAACAGTGAAGCCACCAACAGAGAGATCAGTAATTGTCCGCGTGTGCCGGAGAGTGGGACAGGGACAAACGCCGCTCTAACTGCAGTCTGGAAAAGAAGGAGAAAGAAGAAAATTGATGTGGTTTAAGTCCTATTTAACTGACCACTCCCAGTTTGCTAACGTTAATAACGACTCCTCCCAGTTCAATACAGGTAGCTATGGAGTTCCTCAAGGCATACATGCTTCCTCTAGGTAATTTGATAAGGAAACACTCCATCAACTTCTATTATTATGCCGATGATATGCAATTGTATCTCTCAATTAAACCTGATTAAGTTAATCAGTTGTGCAAATTACAGGTGTGTATCAAAGAGATTAAAGATTGGATTCTAAGATCTAAATTCTGGTAAAACTGAGGTCATTGTGCTCGGCCCAAAAACTGTCAGGGATGTAGTGCCCAATGACGTAATAGCCTTGGATGGCATCACTTTTGAGGCCAAAACCACGGCGAGGAACCTAGGTGTCATCTTTGATCAGGATCTGTTGTTTAACACACACATATAAAGCAGGTTTCTAGAACTGCATTTTTCCATCTCCGAAACCTTGCTAAAATCAGACATATTTTGAAACAGAATCTTCGTCTTTCCTTTCGGCTTTTCCCTTCAGGGGTACCACAGCGAATCAATTGCCTCTGTCTAACCCTGTCTTCTGCATCCTCTTCTCTCACACCAACTACCTTCATGTCCTCTTTCATATTTTAAAATGGAATGATGCGGAGAAATTAATCCATGCTTTCATCACCTCCAGACTAGATTACTGTAACTCACTTTTTTTCAGGTTGCCCCAAAAAGTCGTTGAAGACACTTCAACAACTTCAATCCAGAATTCTGCTCACCATGTTCTGACAAGGACCAGTACCCGAGACCATATTTCTCCTGTGTTGGCTTCTCTGCACTGGCTTCCTGTGAAAGCTAGGATAGATTTTAAAATACTCATCCTCACTTGCAAAGCCCTTCATGGCCAGGCACCGACCTATCTGAAGGAACTTTTAGTTCCATATAATCCATCTACAGCATCACGCTCTCAACATACTGACCTACTGGTGGTTCCTAGAATATACAAAAGTAGGACAGGGGTTAGAGCCTTTACTAGTAGCTATCAAGCCCCTCTATTGTGGAACCACCTCCCTCCCCCAGTTGCGGAGGCAGACACCCCGTCATTATTTAAGACTAGACTTAAAACATGTCTTTTTCAAAAATTTTACAATTATAAATAAAAATAAAATAAATAAAACTTGATTGATATATGTATGTCAATCAATATAGATAGATAGATAGATAGATAGATAGATAGATAGATAGATAGATAGATAGATAGATAGATAGATAGATAGATAGATAGATAGATAGATATATATTGCTATATTATTTATTGAATCCAGCAACCTTCATTATATGACATGAAAAGAGTTCATTGGTACCATAATTAGTTCATTTGTAACTGTTTATAAAGACATCAAAAAACTGGTATAAAATTCTTTACTTCAACCTTGCACTGGTATTTGATGCACTTCAAAAATGAATGCTTTTAACTTACTATCAGCTTTTTAACATATTTCATTAAAACACATAATGGAGGAAAACACTGGAAAAAATAATTAAAATAGTTAAGAAGATAAACTGAAAAATCTATAAGGTAAATAAGATGCAGTTCTTCTGGAAACAATGACAACAGTTTCCACACGGTTTTACACTGTCAGCCTAAACAACCATTCACAGAAGAATAACAATCAAAACAAAATGTGATTGCCTGGTTTTGTTTGTGCTGCAGACTCAGCTCTTCCTTTAAATTCTCTGCACCGTTATTCTAAACTTTTTCTGAGACTTTGATTTTGAAAAATTGCATGGCTAAGTTCGTCCCTGGTAAGCATAATACAGCATTTCTAGAGTAAAGTTAAAATTGCCTGATATTTTGCAGACAAAGAGAAAGTTTGGGTTGACAATGGCGCTTGAAACATTCCGATTCATTGCCAAGAGGCCACAAAATATAAGGAGATCTCTTTGCCATCTGGCCATTAGCTGTAAAGACATCTTGCTCTAAACTGTAACTTTGAAAGGAGGGCCAAACCAGCCAACACTACCTTACGCCAAAAAGGGGACTTGTGGATTAAAAAAAAAAGACATCTGTATTATAGCATATGTGAGGCATTAACACAGTGAATACCCGTAACACATTTTGTGCAGTGCAGAAAAGTGAAACGGAGACTAAACAATGATATTAAAGAGAAAGTGGCACACAAACATGTGCAAAATCAATAAAATTCATGAAAATACAGGTGTTAACCTAACCCTTTCGCAGAGAAATGCCAGACATACATGGGCACTTAAAGATACTTACACTCAGTAAAATAGTAAATTACACAGTTTAGCACAACTTGTATTACCTGCTAAATGTCAAAACCTCTCTATGCCTGCCAGCTGCTTCAAGGTATTGCCAAAACAAATCAGTGTTAGGAAACTTTCAGGATGACAAAAAAAACAACCCACAGACAAAAGAAAAAACACAGATGCTGTTAGAAACTGCCACATCTGACTTTTCATGTTTACATTCATCTGTTTTGAATCAGTTTGCACTCTCTTTCAAATCCCCGTTAATATCTAAATTAAATGGTCTGTGTAGTCCGTGAAAGATACTGCATACTACCCTATGAAAGTCTGCCCAGAGGTCAAGTACTACAGCCAAAAACAACACTTCAGAAAAACTATCTGGGTGAAAAAATGCCTTGTGAAACCTCAAAAAGACTGTGGTTAAACACCCACACTCTTGTTATTACTTCCAGGAGAAAGTTGGTCACCCTCAAACTCATGCCTTCCTTCTTTTTACCTCAACTTGACAGTGATAAGCTTCATGAAGATTCTCCACTTGGTGATCCAAAAAATTGTGTTGAAAAATGTTTACAGTAGTTTGCCAGGTTGCCTTCATTTTATTTTCTGTTTCAATTAATTTTTGATTTTTGTTATTCAATATATGCATGCTAATTCTGGGGAAAAAACCTGAGAGCATAAGAACAACTGTCACTAATGAAGGACAGACATGTAATTAAAGTTAAATGAAAGGAAAAGCACATATCCTGTGTAGTATTTCCATGTTTCGTACGATAGGAGCAAACCATGGAACACAGAGTGAACTCACAGACATAGGAAAAGCATATAAATCCCACAGAGAAAGTTGATGGATTTAAACCTGGGACCGTCTTTCTTTGAGACAGTAAGCAAGTTTCCATAAAGCAATAGCACTTTCTTGGTTCTGGGTTCCTCACAAGATTGCTCTTAAAGTCCGTGTTCGAAGTAGGAGTATAAAACACTGGTAAGGAGACAGTAGGAGAGAAAGCCCCAGATATAGGTTGACACGATCATAAACACCTAAAAAAAAAGAGTATGTTGACTTTCATGGTAAATTCTTGGGATGAGTACATTTAAATTATCGCACACAATCCTGAACGAGTATATTTGAATTGCTGCCAAAATTAGTCCCAATAAGAATTAGTGCATATGGTATTGTGTAACCCCCTCTATTGGGTCTGGCCTTGGCGTGGCGAGGGGGCTTGTGCGTTCCAGTGACCCTGGAGGGCGATACCGTCGGAAGCTTGCTCCTGGTAGGGTCACCCATGGCGGGCCGGTCTCCACACAAACCCAGCGTGTCTCCAGCTGTGAGGTGGCAGCCCCACCAGCCAACTATCCTTCGGAGAGCTAACAACCCACCCAGAAGAAACCCTTTGTTACGAAACTGACCAGAAAAAGAAACCTGACTGACCAACACGATAACAGACCCCAGCCTGCCCCCAACCAACGAATATGGATCAACCTTTGTCGTAGGACCCATGTTGTCACATGGAACGTCCAGACACTCCTTCACCCTGGAGCTGCCACTCTGCTGTCCCGACAGCTCAGCCACTAAAACACCACCCTGGCAGGGCTCTGTGAAGTACGATGGCAAGGCAATGGCGAAACAACAGCAAAAAGCATAATACGGGACTCCTCTGAGAGCTGCCACCTTATCGCGGTGGGTGAGTTTGAGTGCAGTGCGGAATACCCGGCCCTGTTGGCGTCCCTGGGAGGGGTACTGAATAGTGCTCCGACTGGGGACTCTATTGTTCTCCTTGGGGACTTCAACGCTCACGTGGGCAGTGACAGTGAGACCTGGAAAGGGGTGATTGGGATGAACAGCCTCCCCGATCTGAACACGAGTGGTGTTCTGTTATTGGACTTCTGCGCTAGTCAAAGTTTGTCCATAACAAACCCCCTGTTCAACCACAGAGATGTCCATAAGTGCACATGGCACACAGACACCCTAGGCCGGACGTCGACGATCGACTTTGTTGTCGTATCATCAGACCTCCGACCACGTGTGTTGGACACTCGGGTAAAGAGAGGGGCAGAGCTGTCAACCGATCACCACCTGGTGGTGTGCTAGATCCGCTGGAAGAGCAGGGGGCCAGACAGACTCGGCAGGCCCAAACATGTTTTGAGAGTCTGTTGGGAACGTCTGGCAGAACCCTCTGTCAGTGAGGTCAAGGTGGTGTCCTGCTAGGTGATCTAGGTGGTGTCCTGCTAGGTGGTGTCCTGCTAATGACACAGTTTCATGATACTTGGCAGACTTTTTGGAGAAAACCTGGTCTCATTAGGAGAGACGGCATACATCCCACTTGGAATGGCGCTACTCTCCTGTCAAAAAATCTGACCACGCTTATTTCTGCCCCAAAACCCTGACCCAGTGTTGAGATCAGGATGCAGAGTCGCAGTCTTAAACAAGTCTCTGCACTCCTAGAACGGTCACCCACTGTACATTCACCCACTGTAATGATACCCACTGTAATGTTGCCCACTACACTTTCACCTATTGTATTGTCACCCACTGTACACACCATTGAGACTGTGTCTGTCCCTCGACCGTTTAAAGTTAATTCATGTAAACTTAAGTCATTTCAAGTCCAGAGGAAAGCAACTGGACATCCAAATTTAATAAAAATCAAAACCAGGACTTCAACAGCTCCGGAGTACAAAACAGTCCAATAACAGAACACCACTGTGGTCTCCTAAATATTAGATATCTCTCTTCAAAAGCTGTTTTAATCAATGATATTATATGAATTATATCAGATTATCACATAGATTTATTCTGTTTAACGGAAACCTGGCTAAGTGCGGATGACTATTTTTCCCTAAATGAAGCTACTCCGGGCGGCACGGTGGCGCAGTGGTTAGCGCTGCCGCCTCACAACATGGCGGACCTGGGTTCGAGTCCCGCTCTGTGCGGAGTTCGCATGCTCTCCCCGTGTCTGCGTGGGTTCTCTCCGGGTTCTCCGGCTTCCTCCCACCTCCAAAAGCATGCGCTTCAGGTTGATTGGTCGGTCCCTAATTGACCGTAGGAGTGAGTGTGTGTGAATGATAAATTATCAGATCCCTCGAGTATCAGGCAGTCTATTTTTAATTCCTCGCTAGTATTGAGCCTTAAAACAAAAATGATCTTCAATTCATTTGAAAGTCTTAGTCTGACCTTATCAAACCCCATCCAGAAACTACTCCATCCTCTATTATTCTTCATCATTTAGCATCCTACTGGTCCATACAGTGACTTTCTATCTGAATTTGTCAATTTCTTAACTAGTTTAATTCTTAAAACTGATAATGTTATTATTGTTGGTGATTTCAATATTCACGTGGACGACAGTAATGATAGCCTCAGTAGGGCATTTATGTCATTACTTGACTCCATAGGCTTTAGTCAGTGTGTACAGGAATCTACTCACCAGTTCAAGCATACTCTGGACTTTGTTCTGATTTATGGGATTGAAATTGAAGAGTTAGTCACCTTTCCACATAATCCTATCCTTTCTGACCACTGCCTGATAACTTTCGACATTCGGCTATTGTGTAATTCCCTTCCTGCAAAAACATTTTGTACTAGAATTTTATCAGATCATACTATTTCTAAATTCAGGGAAGAAATCCCAAGTATACTTAATCTAATCCCACTACTGAACTACACCGCGGGTCATTTTCCGAACTCAGTTAATGTTAGTCCATCTCAAATTGATGAGTTTGTTGACATTACTTCAGACTCTGCGAAAAACCTTGCATTTAATTGCTCCAGTAAAAAATAAGACTATAAAAACAAGGGATGCGAGCTCCCTGGTTTAATTCTCATACCCACTGAATTAAAGCAAGAATCCTGAAAACCTGAGAGGAAATTGCGTTCTACTAAACTAGGAGAACACCGCTCTGCGTGGCAAGATGATTTACTTACATACAGGAAGGCACTTCGTACCACTAGAGCAGCCTATTATTCATCATTAATCGAGGACAATAGAAACAATCACAGATTCCTGTTCAGTACTGTATCCAGACTGACAAAGAACCACAGTGCATATGAGCCTAGTATTCCATCAAGTCTCCACAGCAATGATTTTATGAGAATCTTAAATAATAACATCCTGCTCATTAGAGACAACTCTAGTCCTTCTTTAGGTCCCTTAGATCCAGAAAACACACAGCTGACTCGTGAACCCTTTGGTTCTATGGATGTCTTTTCTCCAGTATACTGTAGATCAGTCAGCTGATTAAAATAGTCTCCTCAGCTAAACCATCCTCCTGTCTGTTAGATCCAATTCCAACTAAACCCATCAAAGAAGCCTTACCTTCACTTAGCAACCACTTCATTAATATAATTAACCTTTCAGTATCAACTGGATATGTACCATGGACCTTTAAAGTAGCAGTAATCAAGCCACTTCTCAAAAAACCTAACCTGTACCCTACTGTTCTCACTAATTATCGACCATCTCAAATCTCCCGTTTTTATCTAAGATCTTGCAGGAAAATAGTCGCTCATTAGTTATGTGATTTCCTTAAATCCAACAGTTTATTCAAGAATTTCCAGTCAGATTTTAGGGAACCTCATAGTACGGAAACAGCAATTGTCAAGGTTAGCAATGACCTTCTAACCGCTTCAGACAGAGGACTTGTTTCTATACTGGTTCTCTTGGACAATTGAAACAATTGACCACGATATTCTTCTGGCACGACTGGACAAAACAATTGGTATTAAGGGATCAGCATTGAGGTGGTTCAAGTCTTATTCAACTGACCATTCCCAGTTTGTTAACGTTAATAACGACTACTCCCAGTCAATTACAGTTAGCTATGGAGTTCCTGAAGGCTCGGTTCTTGGTCCGATACTGTTTATCTTATACATGCTTCCTCTGGGTAATTTGATAAGGAAACACTCCATCAACTTCCATTGTTATGTCGATGATACGCAATTATACCTCTCGATTAAACCTGATGAAGTCAATCAGCTGTGCAAATTTCAGGCGTGTATTAAAGAGATCAAAGATTGGATGACCAATAACTTTTTGCATCTCAATTCTGATAAAACTTAGGTCATTGTGCTCGGCCCAAAAACTGTTAGGGATATAGTGCCAAGTGATGTAATAGCCTTGGATGGCATCACATTTGAGGCCAAAACCACTGTGACGAACCTAGGTGTCATCTTTGATCAGGATCTCTCGTTTAACACACACATTAAGCAGGTTTGTAGAACGGCCTTTTTCTATCTCCGAAACATTGCTAAAATCAGGCATATTTTAAAACGGAATGATGCAGAGAAATTAATCCATGCTTTCATCACTTCCAGACTAGATTACTGTAATGCACTTTTTTCAGACTGCCCCAAAAAGTTGCTGAAGACTCTTCAACTAATTCAGAATGCTGCTGCCCGTGTTCTGACTAGGGCCAGGACCCGAAACCATATTTCTCCTGCGTTGACTTCTCTGCACTGGCTTCCTGTGAAAGCTAGGATAGATTTTAAAATACTCCTCCTCACTTACGAAGCCCTTCAAAGCCAGGCACCGACCTATCTGAACAAACTTTTAGTTCCATATAATCGATCTCAACATACCGGCCTACTGGTGGTTCCTAGAATTTACAAAAGTAGGACGGGGGCTACAGCCTTTTGATATCAAGCCCCTCTGTTGTGGAACCACCTCTTTACCTGAGTTCGGGAGGTAGACACCCTCTTACTATTTAAGACTAGACTTAAAACTTTTCTTTTTCACAAATTTTACAATTAAGGCAACTGAGGCTGCAACGTTTTTGTTTTGTTTTTTTGTTTTTCTTATAGACCTACACTGCTGGAGACTCAACATCCAGACTCACTGAGTTCCTCTCTCCTCCTCCTTCTCTCCAACCATCTCTGTTACTCCTCCTCCTCTCCAACCTCACTTTCCAAGTCTCCAATCACACCCTACGAACTCAACTTCTTCCCTGGAGTCTCTGTGCTCTATGTCCTCACAGGTTTTTCTCAGGTTCACCTCTCATCCACACATCCACTACGGACCTGCTCTTCTCCTCCCACTAGTATCACCCCTAACCTAATCATCGGCTGGGGTCCGGCTTCCTTTTTTTTTTCCTCCGCGCCACCATACTGATCCACCCCTCATCCACCCATCTGCTGTGAACTATCTGCTGTGGACCTCCACCTCTCATCCACCAGTATCACCCCTCACCTAACAATCAGCTGGGGTCCTGCTGCCTTTCTTCCTTTGTGTCATCATACTGTTCCACCCCTCATCCGCCCATCCGCTGTGGACCTTCCATTGTGGACCTGCACGTCCAAGTCCACCAGTATCAACCCCATCTATCCATGTGCTGTGGACCTTCTCCTCCAAGCCCACCAGTACCACCCCCCATCTATCCATTGGCTGGGGTCCTGCTTCCTTTCTTCCTCCATGCCGCCATACAGTCATCCACGCAGCCGTAATTGTGCCTTGACTTTAGCAATGGGAAACATATCTTTAACTATATTGACACTGTCTCGATCTGGCCTATCTGCGACTTTCTCTGTCTCTCTTTCTCTTTCCCTGTTCTTCTCTTCCTTTGATTTCTTTTCCACCCAACCAGTCAAGGCGGATGGCCGCCTAAAAGAGTATGGGTCCTGCCCAGAGTTTCTTCCTCATTGAGGGAGTTTTTTCCCCGCCACTGTCGCTTACGCTTGCTCTGGAGGATTCATTTGGGTTTCTCTGTCTGTTAAAGCGCTTTGAAATGTCTGTTGCCGTGATTAAGCGCTATATAAATAAAACTTGAGTAATTGATTGATTGATTGATTGATTGATTGATTGATTGATTGATTGATTGAGGTCTTCAACTCCCACCTCCGGGAGAGCTTCTCCCAGAACCCGCAAGAGGCTGGGGACATTGAGTCAGAGTGGACCATGTTTTCCACCTCCATTGTTCGAAGTGGCTGCACGGAGCTGTAGTCGCAAGGTCTCTGGTGCCTGTCGTGGCGGTAACCCCCGAACACAGTGGTGGACACCAGAAGTAAGGGATGCTGTCAAGCTGAAGGAGTCCTATCAAATCTTGTTGAATTGTGGGACTCTGGAGGCAGCTGACAAGGTAAAGGCAGGCCAGGTGTACTGCAGCTCGAGTAGTCGCAGAGGCAAAAACTCGGGTCTGGGAAGAGTTCGGGGAGGCCATGCATGAAGACTATTGGTCAGCCTCAAAGAAATTCTGGCAAACCATTCGGCGCCTCAGGAGGGGAAAGCAGTGCACAGCCAACACTGTTTAAAGTACAGGCGGAGAGCTGCTGACCTCGACTGGGGATATTGTCGGGAGGTGGAAAGAATACTTTGAGGATCTCCTCAGTCCCGCTTCCATATCTTCCACAAAGGAAGCAGAGGCTGAGTTCTAAGAGGTGGACTCGCCCATCAACCAAGCTGAAGTTACCGAGGTGGTTGCCAAACTCCTCGGTGGCAAAGCACTGGGGATGGATGAGATTCGCCCTGAGTACCTTAAGTCTCTGGATGTGCAGGGAGTGTCATGGTTGACACGTCTCTGTAACATCGCATGGCAGTCGGGGACAGTACCTCTGGATTGGCAGACCGGGGCGACGGTCCCTCTTTTCAAAAAGGGGGACCGGAGGGTGTGTTCCAACTATAGGGGGATCACACTCCTCAGCCTCCCGGTGAAAGTCTATCCAGTGTACTGGAGAGGAGGATTAGACCTATAGTTGAACCACGGATTCAGGAGGAACAATGCGGTTTTTGTCCCAGTCGTGGCACACCAGACCAGCTCTACACTCTCCATCGAGTGCTCGAGGGTTCAGGGGAGTTTGCCCAATCTGTCCACATGTGTTTTGTGGATCTGAAGAAGGCATTCGATCGTGTCCATCGTGGTATCTTGTGGGGAGTGCTTCGGGAGTATGGGGTCCGGGGCCCTTTGCTGAGAGCTGTCCGGTCCCTGTATGACCGAAACCAGAGCTTGGTTCGCATTGCCGGCAGTAAGTCATACCTGTTCCAGGTGCATGTTGGACTCCAGCAGGTCTGCCCTCTATCACCGGTTCTGTTCATAATCTTTATGGACAGAATTTCTAGGCGCAGCCAGGGTCCGGAGGGAATCTGGTTTGGGGACCAAAGGATTTCATCTCTTCTTTTTACAGATCAAACCTGGACCTTCAGCGTGCACTGGGACAGTTTGTAACTGAGTGTGATGCGAGTGGAATGAGGATCAGCACCTCTAAATCCGAGGCCATGGTTCTCAACCAGAAAAGGGCGGTGTGCCCTCTTCAGGTCAGTGGAGAGTCTTTGCCCCAAGTGTAGGAGTTTAAGTATCTTGGGGTCTTGTTCACAAGTGAGGGAAGGATGGAACGTGAAATTGACAGACGGATCGGTGCAGCTTCTGCAGTGATCCAGTCGCTGTATAGGTCTGTCGAGGTGATGATGGAGGTGAGTCGCAAGACGAAGTTCTCGATTTACCGGTCAATCTACGTTCCTACTCTCATCTATGGTAATGAGCTTTGGGTCATGACCGAAAGAACAAGATCCCGGATACAAGCAGCTGAAACGAGTTTCCACTGTAGAGTGGCCGGGCGCACCCTTAGAGAGAGAGTGAGGAGCTCAGTCACCAGGGAAGAGCTGGGAGTAGAGCCGCTGCTCCTCTGCCTCGAGCGGAGCCAGCTGAGGTGGCTTGGACATCTGTTCCGGATGCCTCCTGGATGCCTCCCTGGGGAGAGTTCTAGGCATGTCCTACCGGGAGGAGACCTCGAGGAAGACCTAGGACACGTTGGAGGGACTATGTTTCTCGGCTGGCCTGGGAACGCCTCCCCCCGGAGGAGCTGGAAGAAGTGTCTGGGGAGAGGGAAGTATGGGCATCCCTGCTGAGACTGTTGCCCCCACGACCCGGCCCCGGATAAGCGGTAGATGATGGATGGATGATGGATGGATGGATGGATGGATAGATGGATGGATAATATGGGACCTTTAAAGTGTTTTATTTGGATTTATTCTGTCATGAAATAATGTATTTCTGCTCTGCCTGATTTGTAATTAGCCTCTGAAGTAGCTTGTTAACTCTATGACTAATTGTATTGGCATTGCCTTCTGGCATACTCATAGTTGTCATGACGTTAGAAATGAAGTGGTCATCATGGGATATTCAGCAGTTGCTGATGTCCAAGCTAAATACTTCTCGAATATGAATGATGTCCTCATATGAAAAACTAGTATGCCAGTTACTTGTCCAATCATTTCAGTCAATCTGAGTGATGCCATCCAACACTTCCTTGGAGCTATACCCAAGTCTCAAGTCTGATGATGGTATCTCAGACTAAGTCATGGATTTGAAGCAAATACTTTTCCATGTAGTTTCACCTTCTCACCAATGAAAGATGCACAAGGCCAACCCCTTTGAATTAAAGGAAAACAAGTACGTTAGCTAGTGTAACAGTGGTGGATGTCTGCAATGAACGAGTAGGACGGGTCACCGTGCTTCTATCAGGACATATTGATTCAGATGCCTCAGCTGTGGCAGTGGGAAACATCTCTGTACCACACGTCTCTGTCAAAAATATCTCCAAGTAAACCATTTAAAATGAATAAGCACTGTTGCCTCACTTCTACAGGTCCCGAAGTCTGTCTGTGAACATTGACTCCTAATGCTCCAGCCCCTCTAAACATCCAAAAACTTGCAACTGATGAATTTGTGACTAACAAATTGCCTGTAAGTGCGAATATGACTATGACTGGTTCTTACTCTTTCTGTGTAACCCTTCGATGAAGGTTCTGTTTAAACAAACAAATGAATGGAAATTTTTCATACTTTCAGTGTGCACTCAATTGAGCTACTGTTTGCTAAAAACATTCATATTAATAGGAAAAAAGAGGATAATCAAAAGCAAAGGTTCCAAAAAGTAAACATGGAAATAATAAAAATAACACAATACACTTTGCTTAATTATTACACCATGGTTAGTTTAGCAAGAGAAGCTCTCTCAATCATTCTTGTGCAAAACTCTATTGATTAGGACATTCATCATTGTAAGGTTTAAAAGTAAAAAGTAAATAAAACAGGAAGACAGCCATAACTAATCAATTTCATATTTTATTTGACTGCAATAAATATTTCCATACCAGAAATATATGAGCATATCATCATGGGAAAAGAGAAAGCATGTGCTTACAGTTTTGCTGAGGTATCCAGTGGAGATGTTCTTGCATTGCTTGTCTTCTAAGTGGCAGCATCCTCCACATCTGTAGACGGATACACATGGTGGTTTATAGAAGATGTTGGTGGGAGCCCCAAACTCCCTTCCCACGTCAATACACACTTCTCTTGGAAAGCACTGAGTCTTCCTCCACTCCAACTCAATACCTGCATACATACAGAAAGTAAGTTCATCACCAGAGTATTATTTTTCTTTATCAACTGATAAACTATGGATGGACAGACAGATGGATGGACAGACAGACGGACTGACGGACAGACAGACAGATAATTTTAGGGTCAACAGTTTTACAAGCTCTGCAGTGCATTGGCATTGTGCCTCAGAGTGACCCCTGCCTCCTGCCCGCAAGTCAGCTAGTCAGTTTGGCTACAAAAACCTCTAAAACCCACCATAACCGGAAGAGGTGGTACACTATGAGTGACTGAATGAATGAACTGTTTAAATATTTTTATTATTATAGTCAATAATTGATAGCATGAAAGAAGAATTCTTTTAATCACGCTTTTAACAGGATTGTTGAAATAATTGAAAGTTAATCTCCTTATACAGTATAATCCATTACCTTTATTCTTCTGTGACTGCATGTGCAGGAAAGATTGAGAATTTTACAAAGGCCTTCATAATTACCAAGGGGGTAAGATAACACCAATGATCAAAAGACTGTACTTGCAGCTTTAAATGAATGTACAAAATATATATATATATATATATATATATATATATATACATATATATATATATACATATATATATATATATATATATATATATATATATATATATATATATATATATAAAGCCGTCATTTATGAATACTTATAATGCAACAAGGTACAACAAACTTGGCCTACTTTTAAATTTAGGAAAAAATATATATATTTTAAGATTTCTACCTTTCCTAATACAAGTAAATAATACACAATATCAATGTTTTAGAGCAAAGCAACACTGAGCAAAATTAAATGTGTAACAGTATAAACAATAAGGCAAATTATTAGAATATTTTAAAAATTACGATTCATCAAGAAAAGATCATCAAAATGCACAAACAAAAATGGTTGATTTTGAAAATTCTAAACTGAGTCAGAATAGCACGAGTAACAGATGTCTTCTCAGCGGAGGGTATCTTGGGTAATGGAACTAGTATGGATAAGCAGTCAGCAATGGTGAGGATCGTAGCGTTACCATGAGAAGTCGGCAAACCAGTGGCAAGTTCAGGGCGACGTGGGACCAGGGTACTCCTGGGTACTGGCAGAGGTTGCAGTAAGCTGGCAGATGGTTTATTTGAGAGTTTATTCCATGCACATAGAGAAGGCCTCCACAAACTCACGCACACTTCCCTCCATAGCAGGCCACCATAAGTGTCGCTTGATAAGAGCAGTGATACATCTAACACCTGGTTGAAAAGCCCTCTTGGATGAATGACCCAATTGCAGGACCTGGCAACGTACAGATTGCGATACAAAAAGACAGGAGGTCAAGCACTGGGTCTTAGTCCACCAGACAGGGCTGTGAGGGCAATAGTCTCAATATCCCCTTTGGCAGCTCCTATGAGGCATTGTGGAGAAAGGATGGTGCTGGGTGCCGGAGCAGGATCCATATTCGGGAAATGAGGAGACAGCACATGCGGCTAACTCGAACCCTAACCCTAAGAAACCTGGTCGGTAGGACAGACAGCTCATAACAGAGAAAAACAGAGGAGATTGCCTGGGGTTTAAACGCTTATCCAAATACCTAAATAACAAACCCTGGGTAACTAAAGAGGTGAAGGCTGACCTAAATAGAAAGAAGCGGGTATTCAGGAGTGGGAATGAGGATGAGATGAGGGAGGCCCAGCAGGCAGTGAGACTCTTCCTGAGGGAGGCCAAGGACCACTACAAAAGGCAGCTGGAGAACCAGCTTGGGCACAACCAGGTGCAGGAGGTCTGGAGTGGCATGAGGGCCATCACCGGCTATGGAGAGGGCCGCGGTACAGTGGAGGGAAACGTGGAGCGAGCTGATGAACTTAACAGCTTTTTTAATTGATTCAGCTCCCCCACCACTCCCCCACCCAGCTGACTTGACTCCGCATGCCTCCTTATCCCCCTGTCCGTCAAGCTCACCTGCCTCACCCTCTCCCTCTCCGTCCACCGCACCCATCTACCTCGGGCCAAACCCAGACCCTTCCCCCACCTCAACTGCGAGACCCCCTGGCCAAAGGGATCAATGTGCCACGCCCCCACACACGGCCATCACTGTAGAACAGGTGACGTCTGCGTTGAGAAGGCTTCACCCAAAGAAGGCGGCCGGACCAGACCAGGTCCCCCCAAGACTCCTCAAGGCCTGTGCTGCCGAACTGAGTGAGCCCCTACACCAGGTCTTTGACCTCAGTCTCCAGCTGGGGAGGGTCCCGACATGATGGAAGACATCCTGCATCGTCCCTGTACCCAAGTGGAGACGCCCCACTGAGCTCAACAACTATCGACCAGTCGCTTTGACCTCGCACATGATGAAGACCCTAGAGCGACTGGTCCTGGAGCTCATGCGTCCCGAGGTGCAGGTGCAATGGACCCTCTCCAGTTCGCTTACCAGCCACAGGTTGGTGCTGACGACGACGCCCTGTACCTCCTCCACCGGTCCCTCTCCTACTTGAATGTCAGGAGTTGTGCAGTGAAGGTGGTCTTTTTTGACTTCTCGAGCACCTTCAACGCCATCCAGGCCCGGCTTCTGTAGGAGAAACTGTCATCCATGGCTGTGGACCCCTATCTCGTGAGCTGGATCACAGACTATCTAACAGACAGACCCCAGTACATCCATATGGGGGACTGTCTGTCATCAGTGGTGACCAGCAGCACAGGGGCCCCGCAGGGAACGGTACTCTCCCCCCTTCTCTTCACCCTCTACACGACGGACTTCCAACACAACTCGGATACATGCCATATGCAGAAGTTCTCAGATGACACTGCAATTGTGGCATGTATCAGGGAGGGTGATGAGAGGGTGTACAGGAGAGTGGTGACGGACTTTGTGGGGTGGTGTCAGCAAAATGAGCTTCAGCTAAATATCTCAAAGACAAAGGAGATGGTGCTGGATTTCCGGCGGGCAGCCCCCTCCCCACAGCCTGTAGTCATCGGGGGTAAGGAGGTGGAGGTTGTGGGACTTACAAGTAGCTGGGGCTGCAGCTGGACAGCAGACTGGACTGGTCGTACAACCTGGACTGTGTATACAAGAAAGGTCAGAGCAGGATGTACTTCCTCAGGAGGCTGGCCTCCTTCAACATCAGCTCTGACCTGCTCAGACTGTTTTACCAGTCCATTGTGTCCAACAGGGCTCGAATTTGCGCCCATTTTGGTCGCATATGCGCCCAAATTTTTATCAGTGCCACTATTAAATATATTTGGGAGCATCGGTGCGACTAAAGAAAAAAATCTGGTGCGCCTTTTTTGTGAGACCGCGCTCCTGCGGTCCTGCCAGGAAACAATGAGAGCGCAACTGTCGCTGCTCTCCTGGGCGAGGGAGAGAGGCGCGCGGAACGGAGATGGACAGAGCGGTCTCTATCGCTCCGTCACTGCCTTGTTTTTGGGTAGGTGCTCCTAAAGTCTTTGCTGGTGCTACTAACTTCTAAATTTATGAGCACCAGTGCTACCAAGAAAAAAAGTTCATTTCGAGCCCTGGTGTTCAGTGTGCTGTTTTACGCCCTTGTGTGTTGGGGTGGTGGTGCCAGGAAACTGAACACTGAGCGCCTAGACAGGCTCATCCGCAGGGCTGGTTCTGTGACCGGTCAGGAACTGGACACTGTACACTGTACTGTCTTAGAGAGAAGGACTATGTCCAAGTTTAGAGCGATCCCGGGTAACACCACCCACCCGTTGCACGCTACCTTTGCCCAGCAGAGGAGCTCCTTCAGTGGCAGACTGCTGCCACCAAGCTCCTCCACTGAGAGACTCAGGACCTCTTTTGTGCCCCGTGCCATCAGGGGGCACAACCACTCTCTGAGAAGGAAGGGGTCTGAAGCCGCAGGGTCATCAAGGCCGGCCGAGAAGGGGTAGACCAGGGGGGCCTGGGAGCTCGGTTTACAGCTTAGTTAATCCATCCTTCTGATCCTACATCGTCTTCATCTCACGCTTCTTTCATGTTCCTACACTTCCTTTTTATGTTAGGTTCCCCTGTTTTTTCTGCTGTATAACTATGTCATTATGCTAACTGTGTAATATATGCAACGTCTTTGTCGGTGCCAATTTCGTCACTGTCATGTGTATTTATTTGTATCTCTGCGAGCAGATGTCACCCCAAATTTCCCTTGGGATTATTAAAGTATCTATCTATCTATCTATCTATCTATCTATCTATCTATCTATCTATCTATCTATCTATCTATCTATCTATCTATCTATCTATCTAT
The DNA here is from genome assembly GCF_040054535.1 of Antennarius striatus. NCBI lineage: Eukaryota > Metazoa > Chordata > Actinopteri > Lophiiformes > Antennariidae > Antennarius > Antennarius striatus. The sequence continues at coordinate 14,615,639 of NC_090783.1, read as the reverse complement.
CGATTGAACTGAATGGAGTTGGTGCAGGGATGTTGTTGGCCGTTTTCTTAAAGTGATAGCCCTATCTCCTACTATTTTTGTGTGAAAGAATTTCAGATTTTTAACGAATGTGTATGTTTACATTTTCTGTTTAGTGCCAACAAGTATTTCACAACTGACATCTCTCTCTCTCTCTCTCTCTCTCTCTCTCTCTCCCTCCCTAGTCTTCAAAGGCACCCCCCTCACTGTATCTGACACCAGGGAAGACAGTGTGATGTGTTCTTTGTGACTATTTAATATGGTAAAATTCTATTCATCCATCCATCCATTCTCTTCCGCTTATCCGGGGTCGGGTCGCGGGGGCAGCAGCTTAAGCAGGGAAGCCCAGACTTCCCTCTCCCTAGCCACTTCGTCCAGCTCCTCCGGGAGAATCCCAAGGCGTTCCCAGGCCAACCGGGAGACATAGTCTCTCCAGCGTGTCCTGGGTCGTCCCCGGGGCCTCCTCCCGGTAGGACGTGCCCGGAACACCTCACCAGGGAGGCGTCCAGTAGGCATCCTGACCAGATGCCTCAGCCACCTCATCTGGCTCCTCTCGATGCGGAGGAGCAGCGGCTCGACTCTGAGTCCCTCCCGGATGACCGAACTTCTCACCCTATCTCTAAGGGAGAGCCCGGACACCCTGCGGAGGAAACTCATTTTGGCCGCTTGTATCCGGGATCTCGTTCTTTCGGTCACGACCCATAGCTCGTGACCATAGGTGAGGGCAGGAACGTAGATCGACTGGTAAATCGAGAGCTTTGCCTTTCGGCTCAGCTCCTTCTTCACCACGACAGACCGATACAGAGTCCGCATCACTGCAGATGCTGCACCGATCCGCCTGTCGATCTCCCGTTCCATTGTACCCTCACTCGTGAACGAGACCCCAAGATACTTAAACTCCTCCGACTGAGGACCATGGTCTCAGATTTGGAGGTGCTGATTCTCATCCCAACCGCTTCACACTCGGCTGCGAACCGCTCCAGTGAGAGTTGGAGATCACGGCTTGATGAAGCCAACAGCACCACGTCATCTGCAAAAAGTAGAGACACAATACTGAGGCCACCAAACCAGACACCCTCAACGCCTTGGCTGCATCTAGAAATTCTGTCCATAAAAGTTATGAACAGAATTGGTGACAAAGGGCAGCCTTGGCGGAGTCCAACCCTCACTGGAAACAAATCCGACTTACTGCCGGCAATGCGGACCAAACTCAATGTCCACAAAACACATGTAGACTGATTGGGCGAACTCCCATGCCCCTTCAAGGACCCTGCGGAGGGTGTAGAGCTGGTCCACTGTTCCACGGCCCGGACGAAAACCACACTGCTCCTCCTGAATCCGAGATTCGACTTCCCGACAGACCCTCCTCTCCAGAACCCCTGAATAGACCTTGCCAGGGAGGCTGAGTAGTGTGATGCCCCTGTAGTTAGAGCACATCCTCCTGTCCCCCTTCTTAAAAAGGGGGACCACCACGCTAGTCTGCCAATCCAGAGGTACTGTCCCCGATGTCCACGCGATGTTGCAGAGGCGTGTCAACCAGGACAGCCCCACAACATCCAGAGCTTTTAGGAACTCCGGGCGGATCTCATCCAACCCCGGGGCCCTGCCACCGAGGAGCTTTTTAACTACCTCGGTGACCTCAACCCCAGAGATAGGAGAGCCCGCCTCAGAGAACCCAGACCCTGCTTCCTCATGGGGATTGAGGAGGTCTTCGAAGTATTCTCCCCACCGAGTCACAACGTCTCGAGTTGAGGTCAGCAGTGACCCATCCCCATTATATACAGTGTGGATGCTGCACTGCTTCCCCCTCCTGAGACGCCTGATGGTGGACCAGAATTTCTTCGAAGCCGTCTTGAAGTCGTCCTCCAAGGCCTCACCGAACTCCTCCCACGCCCGGGTTTTTGCCTCAGCAACCACCAAAGCCGCATTCCGCTTGGCCAGCCGGTACCTATCAGCTGCTTCAGGAGTCCCACAGGCCAAAAAGGTCTGATAGGACTCCTTCTTCAGCTTGACGGCATCCCTTACCGCTGATGTCCACCAACGGGTTCTGGGGTTGCCGCCACGACAGGCACCGACCGCCTTATGGCCGCAGCTGCGGTCGGCCGCCTCGACAATGGAGGCGCGGAACATGGTCCATTCAGACTCAATGTCCCCCGCCTCCCCCGGAACGTGAGTGAAGTTCTGCCGGAGGTGGGTGTTGAACTCCTTCTGACAGGGGATTCCGCCAGGCGTTCCCAGCAGACCCTCGCAATACGTTTGGGTCTGCCAGGTCGGACCGGCATCTTCCCCCACCATCGGAGCCAACACACCACCAGGTGGTGATCGGTTGACAGCTCTGCCCCTCTCTTCACCCGAGTGTCCAAGACATGCGGCCGCAAGTCCGACAACACAACCACAAAGTCGATCATCGAACTGCGGCCTAGGGTGTCCTGGTGCCAAGTGCACATATTGACAGCCTTATGTCTGAACATGGTGTTCGTTATGGACAGTCCGTGACAAGCACAGAAGTCCAATAACCGAACACCACTCGGGTTCTGATCGGGGGGGGCCGTTCCACCCAATCACACCCTTCCAGGTCTAACTGTCATTGCCCACGTGAGCATTGAAGTCTCCCAGCAGAACAATCGAGTCCCCAGTGGGAGCGCTCTCCAGCACCCCCTCCAAAGACTCCAAAAAGGGTGGGTACTCTGAACTGCTGTTTGGTGCATACGCACAAATAACAGTCAGGACCCGGCCCCCCACCTGAAGGCGGAGGGAGGCTACCCTCTCGTCCACCGGGGTGAACCCCAAGCCGGGGGGCTATAAGTATACCCACACCTGCTCGACGTCTCTCACCATGGGCAACTCAAGAGTGGAAGAGAGTCCAACCCCTCTGGAGAGGACTGGTACCAGAGCCCAAGCTGTGTGTGGGGGAGAGCCCGACTATATCTAGTCGGAACTTCTCGACCTCACACACCAGCTCAGGCTCCTTCCCTGCCAGAGAGGTGACATTCAACGTCCCAAGAGCCAGCTTCTGTAGCCGGGGATCGGATCGCCAAGGTCCCTGCCTTCGGCCACCGCCCAGCTCACAATGCACCCGACCCCTATGGCCCCTCCCACAGGTGGTGAGCCCCTGGGAAGGGAAGATTGCTGGCCCAAGGTGTGAAAGAGCACTTAGAATGTGAGAAACATGGGGAGAAGGTGTGATTTACTTATTGGTACTGATATATTGCGCATCACCCCAAAATTTTAGCAATTCACACATACAGTACTGAACAAGGTCAGCACGGTGGCACAGTGGGTAGTAGCGCTGTCACCGGACAACAAGGCGGGTCTGGGTTTGAGTCCCGCTCTGTGCGGAGCTTGCATGTTCTTCCCGTGTCTGTATGGGTTCTCTTCAGGTTCTCCGGCTTCCTCCCACATCCAAAAACATGCATTTCAGGTTAACTGGCCATTCCAAATTGCCCGTAGGAGTAAATGAGTGTGTGTGTATGTGTGTGTGTGTGGGTGTGCGTGTGTGTGTGTGTTTGTATCTCTGTGTAGCTCCGTGGTACACTGTCATCGCACCTTGAGTTTGCATAACTGTTGCACAACTGTTGCAGATAGAAAGATGAAACAAAAAGCACATTGCTCAAGCGGCAAAGGGGATGAAAATGAGATGATAACCTTGATGTTGAGAAAACTAGGTCAAGGTCAAATTTCAACTTTTGTACACTCAGGAACTGGATATGATAGAAAGAAGAGGGAGAACACCAATGTGAGTAAGATCATAGATCAAAGCACTAGTTTTGATCTATGGTCTGAGATATTTTCTATCCTGAGATATTTTTGCACATATCTCAGGAACCGGACAAGATAGAAAGACAAAAACAAAAACTGTTATATTCAGAGAGGCAAGGGGATGAAAATTAGATCACAACCTTGACCTTTAAAAAACTAGATCAAGGTCACATTTCCACTTTTATACCTTTTTAGGTGCATATCTTGGAACCTCATGGAAAATAGAATGCACCAGTTACATGTTGGATCATGGTTCTTTTATTAAATGACACTGACCTATGGAAGTATGTCAGGGTAAAATTTTGAATTCAGGGTTGTCGAGGGATGTTGCAGTCTCTGATTGCCTAGTTGTCTTTTTGAGAGTCAATTCAACTGATAAACTGTCCGGTTGATATATACACTGCTAACAAAAATTAAAGGAACACTTAAAAGAAACACATTAATTCCATCAGATCTCAATATGAAGTTTGATATTTATACCAATGATGACAGGGCAATGTCTTAGGCACAAAAGTATGCTAAGTCTTAATGGAAATAAAAGTTTTCTGCCTACAGAGGGCTTATTTGTGTAGACACCCTAAAATCAGAGTGAAATGAAGATGTGGCAGGCTAGTTCATTTTTTCAAAAACTTAATTTCTGCAACTCAAAATGCTTTTCAGTATCTCGTGTGGCCCCAACAAGCTTGTATGCATGCTTTACAACGTTGCGGCATGCCCCTAATGAGACGACGGATGGTGTCTTGTGGCATTTCCTCCCAGATCTGTCTGAGGGCATCCCTGAGCTATTGCACAGTCTGAGGAGCAACCTGGCGGAGTCTAATGAACTTCAACATAATGTCCCACAGATGTTCCATTGGGTTTAAGTCAGAGGATCGTGAAGGTCATTCAATTGTTTCAATTCCTTCACCCTCCAGGTACTGCGTGCATACTCTTTCCACATGAGGACAGGATTTATCGTGCATTAGGAGGAAACCAGGACCTACTGCACCAGCGTAGGGTCTGACAATGGGTTCAAGGATTTCATCTCGATACCTTATGGCAGTCAGAGCACCATTTCCTAGGCAGTAGAGGTCTGTGCGTCCCTCCATTGATATGCCTCCCCATACCATCACTGACCCACCACCAAACCTATCATGTTGAACGACGTTGAAGGCAGCATAACGTTCCCCTTGTCTTCTCCAGACTCTTTCACGTCTATCACAGGTGCTCAGGGTGAATCTGCTCTCGTCTGTGAAAAGTACAGGGCGCCAGTGGCGGACTTGCCAATTCTGGTGTTCTTGAGCAAATGCCAGTCGAGCTCCATGGTGCTGGGCAGTGAGCACAGGGCCCACTACAGGACGTCGGACCCTCAGGCCACCTTCATGAAGTCTGTTCCTAATTGTTTGGGTAGATACATCCACGCCAGTGGCCCTCTGGAGGTCATTCTGTGGGGCAGGAGCAGTGCTCAGCCTGTTCTGCCTTGCACAAAGGAGCAGGTATTGGTCCTGCTGATGGGTTGAGGACCTTCTACGGCCCTGTCCAGCTCTCCGAGAATTACTACCAGTCTCCTGAAATCTCCTACATGTTCTGGAGATTGTGCTGGGAGACACATTAAACCTTCTTACTGGAGCATGTGTGGATGTGCCATCCTGGAGAAGTTGGACAACCTGTGCAACTTCTGTAGGGTTAAGGAATCGCCTCACACTGCCAGTAGAGATACAGTAATTACTCAAGCCAAAACCAGCACGAATGGAAAACAAGCCAAAAAAGATCAAGAGGGAGAAACTTGAAATGACCTCCACATGTAAAACCGGTCCTGTTATGAGGGTTTTCTATTTGTTGCCACTGTAGTGCACCTGTGGTTAATTCCATGAACACCAATACAGTTGAAAGTGATTAACGATGCCCTCAGCTGTTAAACAAACCAGAAAATTAGCAGACAGGTTTAATTGATTTCATTCCAGGCCCAATTAAAAAAGTGTTCCTTTAATTTTTGTGAGCAGTATAGATAGAAGTTATGCAGCACTTGGTTACTTCCTTATGAGAAGCATTTTCTATTCTTGAAAGTCTGGAAATATGGGTGTAAGAAAAATATTCAAACATACTTTTAAGGACATCCAAGTTGAGGTAAGCAGCAGCAAATGTTGATGAGGCAGAGGCAGGCGAAAGTCTAGATTTGCACTTAAGTGCAGCCCAGTAGGATGGATAGATGAGACTCATTAGTTCATCAACGCTGGAAGCTGAGCGCAACCTTTGCTCAATGCCTGTCTTTGTTGGAGAGTCCTAAAAGAGATAAGACACATATTAATATTTATGTTTCTTTAAATCATTGAGGGTGGCACAGTGGTGGGTGAATAATGCTGCTGCCTCGCAGCAAGAAGGTTCCGGTTTTGATTATTTTCTGTGCGAAGTTTCTGTGTTCGCCCTGTCTCTGTGTGAGTTCTCTCCAGGTTCTCCAGAGAACAACTTCGCATAGGCTACAGAACACCTATGGTGGACGCCTGTCGCGACTGTAAATGAGGTGATTGCCATTGTCTCAAAGATGAAATAATGTCAGCAGCCAATGCTACATTATTGGGTGGATAGATTGATGGATGGATGGATGGATGGATGAATGGTTAGACAGACAGACAGATAATCCTAGACAATATTACGTACATCTGCTGCTCATATATATGTTCAAACACATTTCACACATAGCAGACAAATACATGTAAGTAAATAATGAAGAAGAAGAAGAAACTTTATTGTCATTATACAATCTTGCAATCATACAATGAAATTGCAAGGTCAGATTGTGAGTTGTTCGGGCCTCTGCACCCTGAAAATGGCAACGGCCCAACTGCTTCCAGTGGCGCTTGCCACTGTGGCCAACTGGCCTAAGGTATTCTTACATGCATGTTTTTTATGATGTTGGGGGGAAACCGGAGTATCCAGAGAAAACCCATTCAGACAAGGACAGAACATGCAAACTCTACACAGAAGGGCCATGTTGGAAATGCTGGGGTTTGAACCCATGACCATCTTGCTGTCAGTCAACAGTGCTTACAGTGTTAAGACGAAGGAGATGTTGCTGGATTTCCGGCGGGCACCCCCCTCTCCACAGCCAGTGATCAACGGGGGCAGTGAGGTGGAGATGGTAGGTAACTATAAGTACCTGGGACTGCAGTTAGACAGCAGGCTGGACTGGTCACTCAACTCAGACTGTGTGTACAAGAAGGGGCAGAGCAGGATGTACTTCCTGAGGAGGCTGGCCTCCTTCAACATCTGTCCTAACTCTGTAGAGACACTTCTTGAGAGCAGGACCATGTCTATAGTCAGGGCTATCATGAACAACACCAGCCACCCCCTGCACACCACCTTCTCCCAGCAGAGAAGCACCTTCAGCAGCAGATTGCTGTCACACAGCACCTCCTCAGCATTGGGTTGAATGGAGGAGAGGAGATGGGATGTCAGCCTGTGCTGCAGTGTAGTGGGGCCAAGGTGTTTTGATGTTGTGATATTAGATAGTAAAAAATCAGTTAACCGGCACTCACAGATAAATACTTAAATAATTTATTATGGGCAAATCACGGACGCGTTTCAGCAAACAGCCTTCATCAGCGTGAACAAGAACAATAGAACTGACATCCATCATAAACAGGTGAGGTCAGAATCAATTACCTATCAGCACAGAGAACACATAATTAACTAACAGAAATCATCTGTGGAAAAACCACCCTGACACAGCCTCTTCAAATGAGGAGGTACGTCAGAACAATCAAATCTTATAAGGCAAGATATGTACAAGAGAAAATGAATACATTTTTGAATCAATTGCAAAGCACTATAAAAACTACTATCTATTCATGTTCTGTGCAGATTGGACCATCAAAAATAACAGCAAAAAATTCATAGCACCAAATTCTATTCAGGGACATAGCATGTAAAGGTAATACAAGAAGAATGGGTTAATAGCTACTGTATAAGACCCTACTAGTAGAAAGAGACTTACATCTTTGTTTACAAAAGATAATTATAAATAGCATTAGAAAATTGGCAGAATAAATATGATCACCAGATACAAATAGTGACCCCACTACAGCAGTGATTCTCATTCTGACTGCGGTTATTTACCCTGTTCGTCTATTCTGTATAGTGTGTATATGAGTCTCTATTGTTCCCTTATACACAACTAATAGTTAGGCCATGCTGCTTTACATGTAGTTCCATCTACATTTAGTTATTCTTATTCATTTGACAGGAGTTTTTGTGTATATTATGTATTTTTTGTATATTATTCTATGTATTATTCAAAGTGACATCAGGTTGGCTCCGACTTGTATTTATATTTATATGCCATTTGCCCTGGACACATTTAGAGTCACTATTTGTATCTGGTGATCTCGTATTACCTTTACATGCTATGTCCCTCAATAGAATTTGGTGCTATGAATTTTTTGCTGTTATTTTTGATGGTCCAATCTGCACAGAACATGAATAGATAGTAGTTTTTATAGTGCTTTTCAATTGATTCAAAAATGTATTCATTTTCTCTTTTACATATCTTGCCTTATAAGATTTGATTGTTCTGACGTACCTCCTCATTTGAAGAGGCTGTGTCAGGGTGGTTTATCCACAGATGAATTCTGTTAGTTAATTATGTGTTCTCTGTGCTGATTGGTACTTGATTCTGACCTCACCTGTTTATGATAGATGTCAGTTCTATTGTTCTTGTTCACGCTGATGAAGGCTGTTTGCTGAAACGCGTCCGTGATTTGCCCATAATAAATTATTTAAGTATTTATCTGTGAGTGCCGGTTAACTGATTTTTTTATCTTTGCCACTACCATGCACCCATTACACTATACAAGTTTTGGAGCTGTGCACGCAGTCTCTTTCATGTGATATTAGATAGTGACATGCCTTACAATGTAAGGGTGTACCTTACCCACCATGTGGGCCTCCTGCTAATTTTCACTTGCACTTTTATTTTTATTTGTTATTTTATACTGTTTATATTTTACTTTTAGTTTAGTATACTGTATGTCCTGTTAGTGCTGCATTTGTCTGTTAGTGTAGTGTATGTCTTGTGGTATGTCCAGTGGTGTCAGTGTTTCTTTTTCTCCTTGTGTTTATCCAGTATTTATTCATTATGTAATGCCTAAGCAATGGATATGTGCAATTACCTCCGGGATTAATAAAGTATCAATCTATCTATCTATCTATCTAACCACTACGCCACCGTGCTGCTAGGGTACAGTGGTGTAGCGGTTAAATAAACAAACAAGAAAAAAATATTGACACTCACAAAGAGCAAAACATTGGCACTAAAGGACATATACTACACTACTGAACAGTCTAAAGAAAGATTCAACTAAATGAGCAAAAGAACAAAAAGAAAAGTTCAGATAGCAGAGGGCTCTAATGATGGGCAAGGCACATCCCTTTTACAATATAAGACATGTAATTGTCCCAATTGCATCATAAACTACCTGGTTTTATGACAGTGTAGCACAAGCCATCCCCTCTCCCTCATTTGTTTGCTTGCTATTGAACCTAGTTACCTACACCCCTTCTCCTGAGAGATTAATTGTACTCCCCGTTCAGCTGGAGCGCATTCCATTGAACCCATTCCACCAAGTCCACTACCAATGCAATGTCCTGTACTCCCCCTGCTCACCCTCTCTTATACATGCCATAATTGCATTGTTATTGGAGCACTTTTGCATGAGGCATATATTCCAGTTATCCACAAATTTCTTCATTGTGAGACTAATAAAGGTCTATTTTATCTAATCTCATCTAATCAATCTAATCTAATATTATCCTGGAAGTCTAAGGTGTAGAGTACTAGTACATGTGTCAAACTCAAGGCTTAAAAGGTCAGAGTGGGTCCGTTTCACAAAGCCGGTTTAGTGGACAACCTGGGTAAGTTAACCCTGGAATCAGGGAAAACCAGGGCTTTCGGTGTCACAAAGGGAGGTAACTTAACCCAGAGTCAGAGGAGTAAACCTAGCCTGTGTCACAAGGTAAACCTCTAGGTTTGTTACCACAGTAACAGACTCTGAAGCTAGCCTGGTCTGGAGGAGGGGCCGTGTCACAAAGCAGGTGCAGTGGAAAACCAGAGTAAGTTAACCCTGAAATCAGACAAAACCAGGGTTCTTGGTTTCACAAAGGGGGAGAGAGCAGTGACTCCATCTGCCAGAATCATTTCAGAGTCTGTGTAACTCACCATCACCACAGCGGGCAATAAAAACATACAATATACATTTCATTTTGTCATCTTTATTACTTACAAATACAAAGTTGTTTCTTAGATCATTCCAGTGGTGAACATTCTAATATTCAACATGATTCACTTGTGAACAACACCCACCTCTAACTTTGTATTTGTATGTTCAAATCTGCCCTCCTAATCTGGAGGTCCACAGAAACCATTTTTTATCTGTTGTCTGTATTTCATAAAAAGCGAATTGGATAAACTTCTGTAACAAATAGCTGGAAATACATGAGGAGGACATCAAAACATACAGTTGCATATGAATGCCACAGAAAGAACCGCTGGTGTTCACTGAGCATCTATCTGTACATTGGATGTGACGGACTGTCCAGCTTGCTCTGTTAAAAAAAAAAGAGAAAGTATTGATCCTTCAGTGGAGGCTAAATGTCACTCTGTATTGTACCAGAATGTTAAGCAATAGGAACAATTGGTAACAGAAAATATTTGGCCACCTTTCTTATCTTCAATTCCCTGTTAATTTCTTTTTCTTTTTAGCAATTATGTATTATTTGACAAAAAGACACAGAGAATTAAACATGGAATGCCTATAAATGAGAGCACATTTATGTGTGTGACAAGAACATTCTGTTGGCGATAAAACAACTGAAAAGCCGAACGTCCACTTATTATTTACTGTACAATGTCATTATGTTATAATGAGGAAGAGGAGGATCCCTAACGAGATGATCCAGAAGTCTGACCTGTGTGAACTATGTTTGTAAACTTCGTTCTCAGCTGTTGACATGTGCACTTCTCCCCCGCTGGATTGCATCTAATAAAATAATTTAATAAACTATTATTCAAGCTGTTTACCTCCGTAATTGTACCGTGAGTCCAATGGACTACGTTTAGATGTACACATTGACTTGAGCAGCAGTTTCAAGTCATCTCATTCTTCTTTACAGCTGCAAAGCTGTTCCACTTTTCATAACATGTCCTCAAAGTCTTCATACACATAGATTACAATCTGCACTTCAACTGCGTAAAGTAACGCGGAGCGCGTCTCGTCCGTCGTCATGGTGACTCGTCGAATCTGGGCTCCATTGATGATGACTTCTAAAGTGGCATCGCGCCTGTTAAACTGCCGGTCAACTTACCCTGGGTGACAAAAACTAACCCCGAGAAGCGCTTTTGAAACCGAAAACCCTGGGTTTCCAAGTTCAGGGTAAAGCAACCCAGAACCACAGGTTATACTCGGGGGTCGTTACCCCTGCTTCGTGACGTGGGGCCGTTCAAAAAGCAGGTTTAGTGGACAACCAGGGTGAGTTAACCCTGAAATCAGGGAAAACCAGGACTTTCATTTTCACAAAGGGAGGTAACTTAACCCAGGGTTAGAGCAGTAACCCTGACCTGTTTCATGACGCAAGGTAAAGTGAACCTCTGGGTTTGTTACCGCAGTAACAGACTCTCTGGGAGCAAGTTTTATTCCACAAACCCAGGGTTTCCTCTGACTTCGCCCCTTTTCACCGCCACTTGTGTGGCTTCATTTCCTGGTTCTGTCGGACGGAGAGTATGACCGAAATAAGGTTTTATAAATAACTCCGTATTTCAGAGGTGAACATGTCATGTCCGTTTGACAAGGAACCCCTTGATTGAGTTTCCGCATTAATTAACAGAGATTTTAATTTTTTTTTGTATCATGTTCAGATGTCCTGTCATATCCTGTCGGATAGTTCTCTTTATCAGTTCTCTTTAAAAAGGGATGAGAATCTGTTAATACTTCAGTAGCGTATAAATGTCACACTCTGTATTCCACCAGAATGTGAAGCAATGGGAAGAGAACAATCAGTAACATAAAATATTATCCCACCTTTGTTTTCTTCAATTTCTTGTTAATTTCTTCCTTTCTTTTAAATCATTATTAACTCCTGTGTGTATCATGAGACTGAAACAGACAGAAAATAAAACCTGGAATACCTTAAAGTGGTTATAAGCAGTGCAATGCCACGGCCACTATTGTATGAACTAAAGCAGTTTTGGCTATGAATGTATCAAACGAGCTACATGTCAGCTCTTGATATCAGTTGTTAGATAATATACTGTAGGTGTACGCAATGGTGTGAATATCCTTCTCAACTGTTTTTGTAACGTGCATATGCCGATTTACTGTTTTATCTACACAACAATAAAATGTTTGAATGTATTTCATTATTTAACAGAACCTGATATAGATGAGAGTCCATTTATGTGCGTGAAAAGAGAGTTCGGTTGGCGATGAAACAACTGAACAGTCAAACGTCCACTTAATATTTACTGTACATTATCAAACATAATGAGGATGAGGAGGATCCCTCACGAGATGATGAAGTCTGACCTGTGTGAATGATGTTTTTATCCTTCATTCTCAGCTGGTGACGTGCGCTTCTCCCTCCACTGGATCACACCTAAATAAAATGAATTAATAAACTATTCTTGAAGCCGTTTAATTCCATATTTTTACCGTGAGTGCAACGGACTTAGAACTTACGCATCGACTTGAGCAGCAATTCACTCCCACGAAATCTCGCTCTTCTTTGCAGCTGCAACGGTGTTCTGTTTCTTCTGAAAATGTCCTCAAAGTCTTTCTATTCATAAATAAAATCTGTACTCCGACTTCCGTAAAGCGTTGCGGTGCGCGTCTCGACCATTGTCATGGTGAATCGATGAATCGGGGCTCCATTGATGATGGCTTTTTTTCAAGTTGTCGTGTCAGTTAAACTGCGGGTCACTTTACTCTGGGTTAGAAAAACTAACCCTGAACCGCGTTTGTGAAACCGAAATCCCTGGTTTTTCCAAGTACAGGGTAAAGCAACCCAGAATCACAGGTTTACCTCAAGGTAGGTTAACCCTGCCTTTGTGAAATAGGCCCAGTGTCTATATATAAATAGGTAAAAAGTGTGCTCTGAACACAAACTATATTTCCCACAATGCAGTAATTAAGCCCATTTAACTCTGACAAAAATGTTTTGAGTAAAGATAATGTCCTAATTTGTGTTAAATGTTATTTTTCTTTGTTCTTCTTCATCTTCCTTCAGCATTTCCCTTCAGGGGTCGCCAGAGCGATTCAGTTGCCTCCATCTAACCCTGTCTTTCCATCCTGCCTGGACACGCTTCTTCACCTCTTTTCCACATTCTCCATTGCTCTGGACTGTTGACCCTAAGTACTTAAAATCCTCCACCTTCTTGATCTCTTCTCCCTGTAATCTCACTATTCCACTTGGGTCCCTCTTATTCACACACATGTACTCTGTCTTACTGCGACTAACCTTCATTCCTCTCCTTTCTAGGACAAACCTCCACCTCTCTAGCATCTCCTCCACCTGTTCCCTGCTCTCACTACAGATCAAAATGTGATCTGCAAACATCATAGTACATGGAGATTCCTGTCTGACTTCATCTGTCAGCCTGTCCATCACCATAGCGAACAAGAAGGGGCTCAGAGCTGATCCCTGATACAGTCCCACCTCCACCATGAACTCCTCTGTCACACCTAAAGCACACCTCACCGCTGTCTTACAGTCCTCATACATGTTCTGCCCCGCTCTAACATACTTCTCTGCCACTCCAGACTTTCTCATACAATACCACAGTTCCGCTCTGGGCACCCTGTCATAAGCTTTCTTATGACAGGGTGCAGCTCTCTCTGGTCTTCTCTCTCTTTATTCACCTGAATAATTGGATCTTTGATTGACGGAGTTATGTGGGTTTCATAATCTGATCAATTAAAAGGATTTATGTTATAACAGAGCAACAAGCAAACATGTTATTCCTGTGCAACTGTAATGTTTGTAACTTGAATAATTAATAACATTAAGGAGTAGTTACAGTTATTTTACATTACACTGAGTTACATTTAGTTACATTTATAAGTTACATCTGGCCCTTTGAGGACAGCCATTATGCTGATGTGTATACATTATACAGGGGGGAAGAAGGAAGGGGGAGCACTGCACCCTGTGATGCCCCTATTCTGCTGGTTACCAATGATGACAAGCAGTCCCCCATATGAACATACTGGGGTCTGTTTGTCAGCTGGCTGGTGATCCAGCTCGTAAGGTAGGAGTGTGCATCCATGGATGCCAGTTTCTCTTGCAGTAGCTGAGGCCGGACGGTCTATAAGGCGCTATAAGGCAAAAAAGAGCACTCTAAAAGCACAGCCCCCAACTTCCAGATAAAAGAGCGAACAGCGGAAGAGATATAGAACAGCATCGTCAAACCCAACTGAAGAGGGTCCATCACACTCCGCAAGTGGGGACGCATGAGCTCCAGAACCCATTGCTTCAGGGTCTTCATCACATAGAAAGTAAGAGCTACCGATCGGAAGTTGTTGAGCTCAGTGGGGTGTAACTTCCCAGGCACAGGGACAATGCAGTAGGCCTTTCACAGTGACGGGACTCTCCCGAACCACACACTAACATTGAATACCTGATGAAGAGGGTCATCTAGTTCAGTAGCAGAGGCTTCAAAGAGTTTTGGGGAGACCTGGTCGGTCCCAGTCACCTTCCTAGGATGAAGCTTCCACAGCATTGACATGACGTGGTGTTGTTGTTCGCAGCAGTAGCAGGCGGTCCTGGTGGATCAGGTGAAGTAGGCCGTCCAGTGATTGGAGTAGGTGAGGTGGGTCCATTAAGAACAGCAGCTTCTGGAGTGGGCTTGACAGAGGTAGCAGAGTGCCCATTCAAGAGTAGGCCCAAATACTATCCATTCCATCTCCTTTCTGGGGTTATGTAAAGCACTAGTGGCAACTCAACTGTCACATGTTCTGGAGAAAAGAACACCTTAAAACTGACTTGTCATGTTATGGTCAGAGTCAAGAATAGGAGCTACTTGAAAATTTCATGTGATGCTATGTATGCGCACAAAATAAACTGCTGACCTTACCAAAGGAAAATACATTGAAAACTCTTTAAGAGCCATACTGATAGTCACAAGGACCTTCTTGCAGCCATTCCTATCATAGAACCTCCTATACAAAAATTTGAGCTCAAAAAGGTCAACGTCCGTGGAGTTGCTCCCACTTCGACCCTATCTTGAACAACAATGTACGTATATGACAACTGGCAGGAACTATACAGCCTAATTTATCTTGGGTCATACACTGACAGCTACATCATACACAGTATGGAGTTTGTACAGCAACAGAGGTCATCTGGTCCAGTTGCACCACTACTGCAAGCACTGACGTACAGAGATTTAGACTTGATACAATGGACTGTCAAAATCAGGACTGTTTATTTTTTTTATTGCAGTAAGTCTTCTTCTATTGTGGACTGTTTTTCTGATCCCATACTGGACCGTGGACAAGAAAGGAATAAATAACTCAATTTGAAGGTGAAAGAATAAAACCCCGTATCTCACATCTTTCCTCCCCATCCACAACCTGTGCTACTCCAACGTATCTAACAACGGTCAATTGGCATGAATTGGTCTTCACATAATATTTGGTTACAATTTCAAAAAAATTGTTCTACATGAGCACTTCCACTATAATTCACTGAGTATGACATCGGTGTTTTGATGGTAATTCCACATCTTCTGGTAGAATATAGCTGTATTGGGAAAACCCAGAATCTTCTACTCCCATCACATACCAGAACTCACTTTTTCAACCCACTGTAAGAGACAGGCTTTTTTATAGACAAAGATAATTCTCCTAATGACTCTTTACCCCGGAATTTTTGAGGAAAATGTGGCAATTAACACATTATATTAATGTCTATGAAGGTTCTCATTCATCCAGGTCATGGTTATCCAAAGTTGTTTAAATCAATCCAATGGATTTGTACAAAGTTCCTTGAAGATGTTTCACCTCTCATCCAAGGCTTCTTTGGTGCTGGTGGTGGTTGGTCTTGTCTTAGCTTCTAAACTCTATGAGGTGTGGTCTTGCTATTCATACTCCAATGACCCTTGTCAAGACCCGCAAGGCTCTCCAAAGATAGTTATTGGGAGTGCCAGGGAGTGTTAATGGGGATTGTTCAAATATGAATTTCACTAGCCCTTGTATGCTAATGGTGGTCATTAGTATGAGCCACTTCACATGACTCAATCTGTCATGTGGCTAGTCATTTTGGGGAGTTTTTAAAGGATTTGATTGTAAATAGCAATGTGCTTGTTGAGTTGCTGTTTGGTTTTCCCTCTGTAGAGATCTGAGCATTCCTTGCTGCATGTAAGTGCATAAACCAGGATGCTCTTTTTGCTGTGTGGTGTGAGGTCTTTTGGGTGGAACAGCTCTGTACCCTCACCATCTTTGTAAAGTACTGAACTTCTCCAGTAAACTTGCAACAAATTGTCTCATCATTAAAGATACACCTCTCAATCGAGATCAAATAACCGGAGGGGGCTATGCCCAGAGAAACACCACGGACTGCAGTATTGACCTGTGGTTGACCAGATAATTTACTTTTCAGCTGTGTAGACTTTATTTTTTATTTATTTTAATATGCTGTAATAATCCCCTAAATTAATTAATTGTAAGTATTCCAGTAACTTCTCAATAACATTTTTTTAGCCTTTGACTAGAGCAATAGATACTGCAATACAATGCATCATGTTTGCACAAATAATGAATTATGTCAGTCAGTCATCTTCAGATTACCACCGCTATATCCACCACAGCGGGTCACGGGGAGCCGGAGCCTATCTCGGCGGCATAGGGCGTTAGGTGGGGGACACTCCGGGCATGACGCTAGTGCACCGCGGTAATGAATTATGTAATTTTTTTTTAAAAACTTTCAGAATTTTTAATAATTCATGTCACATTTTAGATTTATCATCACAATCTACAGCATTTTAAACAAAATTATTGTATTTTAAATTTTACAGTTAGTTTGACTCTTCAATATTTAATATAAAATTGCCATGACCATGTTTCCACTTACTGGTTCTGTCTGTTAGTGGGAAGCCTAACTTTGCTTGCTGTCACTTCAGTGTATTGTAATGTATACGAGTATAACTTGATGTAGCAGGAGGTGATTTTCCTCCTGGCACTGTGCCAGTTTTTAGCCATTTACATGCCCACCTTTATATCTATGTATGGTTGCACCTGTTCTGTCTTCCACTCACTCCCATAGTGGCTGTGGCTGGCATGGAAACAATTGTTTGGCGTGGAATGGGCAGCCCTTTTTGTTTACCAGACAGTGCTTTATTTAGCACAAAGGCTCTTTGGTGTGGCGTGTGCCCCGGGTTTGGTTCTCCATCAAGGCACACGGCATCCAAACAGCAAATCAAATAGGAAAAAAAGTTAATTGTATGTATTTACATAATTTACAGGTTGTGCAGCAAGAAAGGGGCCGGATCCTGGCTGGCATCAAGCAGATTGAAAAACCAAAAGAGTTTCCCTGCACTTCAACACCTGAACCTCGTCGGAATAATGCTGGCGGGCGAGATTCTGACCTGCAAGCTGACTTTCTAGAGCTGATTCTGACAAGCTGTTTCAACTAATCGTGGATCAGACCAACATGTATGCAGATTAGGGTTTTCAAGCACATCTTAAGAGTCTACCAACAGCAAATGTAATGCCCGGACAACAGTGTCAGTCCAATAACCTAAAAGTTTCTTTATAGAAGTAAGAAGAAAGAGATGTACTTAAATGGGGAATGTTTAATGGGGAAATTAGTTTTTCCAGTCATAGTCCAAATAGTCCATGTTTTCAGTGCCTCTCTACATATACAAGTATAAAATATATGTAGACAGGCCCTGACACATACACACAAGGAGCCTGTCAGCATGTAATATATAGTGAGGGGCGGAGCGGAAGACATCTCTTTCATGGTGCATCCCAATGAGCAGTTTTGGCGGATGGGGAGGTACCTTGCTCAAACATTCCTTGAAAGTTCTCAGGAGGTGAACTGGCACCTTTCCACTGCCAGGTCACACTCCAAAATGTTTTGCCCGACATGGGTCTTCAACCGCCCAACCTCCGGTCACCAGTCTAAGACTTAATTGACTGAGCTACTGCCGCCCCTTTAGACTGAGTTTTTTCACTGGCTATGTCAAAAAGTCAAGCCTTGAAATGTATTTGAGTGTAGATGAGGTAGATGCAACACCCTCTTTCAGGCTGACCATGTCAAAGAACAGATTTCAAATTATTTGAGGGACCTTGTTCCAGCAATAATGCCACACTAGATGCAATATGATGCATGATCTAATGTATAAAGTCTGTCCAGTACTAGATTGTATTGTGGTAAAGTTAAAATCAATCTATCAGCCGGGGAAAATTATTTGCATTGATGATGGTGTGGTGGAAATTTTTTAATATAATAAAATAATACAATAAAATAATATAATAATATAATAAAATAATATCATTTCTTGACCCAAAAATCTAGAGTGTGTGTGTCAAATCTTTCAGCACTTGGGAGAAACGGCCCCCGGAAGTCTCGAGGTCATGAAAGATTCTGCAAGAATCTAATCTGTTTTTAGAAGTGTTTGCATAAATGTCAGTATCTGTTAATAATTTTGTCTGCACCCAATATCTGCGTGACTGATTAGGTTATGTCATCAGCCATGTGAAACTGTCGACTAGATGTCTCTGCTAACTTCTTGAGGTCATGATGTACCTACTGAAACTGGGGGAAAGCAGAGGGAATGAAGTTAAACAACTGATTCATACCTCCCATAGTTACACCTTTAGAGTATAAAAAGAGATGTGATCCATGTTTTAGTTTGTACTTGAAGTTTTTCCTGTACCCAGAGTACTCTGCAACAACACACTGGAGGACTATTTCATCGTCCCCAGAGCTCTCATCATGCTTAGATAAGTATTTGTTGAACTTGTCTGTTTGTTGAACCTGTCTGTCTGTCAATATCATCGATGATGTTATTGGACTCATACTCAACCTATTGATGATATTATTGTACTGCTACTCAACCTATACATGATTTGAATTGACAAATATATATCTGTATTTTACACTGTCTCCTGTGCTTAAGAAAAACAAAACCCCCACCACAATGGTATGATGCAATGGTGGGGGCGCCTATCTTTCATAGTATACAACCCACAAAAACCTGTGAAGTATGGTATTAAATCAAACAATTCGTGACTCTGCCACATGGAACTGCTTAAACTTGAGGCCTTATGTCAGGAAAGTGAGTACTCTGCCACAGATGGTGTTCTCTGTTCTCTGTTCACCTCCCAGGTCATAGTTATTCAATGTATGTGGACAATTTTTTACAGTTCTATAGCTCTGTGTGAGGATTTTCTGGGGGCAAAAACCAATGTGTGTGGAACACTCAAGAGTAGAGAGAGTAGGATGTTATTGATCCCTTTAGGAGGTTCCGTCAGGGAAATTAATTACTCCGTTGCACTACACACAGCGCAGTGAGTACACAAAAAGAAAAAACACACAGAAAGTAGTACCAACACCAAATAGAAAGAGCAGTGTTCTCTTTTGCTTGCGTCCTTGCGTTTTTGACGCACAACTTTTGACGGGGACGCATGATTGTCAGACAGCGTGCATCCCAAGGACGCAAGCTTTAAATGCTTACAATTAAAAAAAAAATCGATGCTACATTTTTCCGCGATATAATATTGGGAAAAAATGCACTTCCATTCAACAAAAAATAATGACAATTTCTCAACTTAAATTTCGAACCCAGGAAACACCATTATGTCTCGCACGAGACTCACCTGCGGAATTCAGCCCCGTTAAAATCAACTTGCATCGAGAGTAAAGGCAACACTGCTCATTCTGCACGCATTAGTGAGAGAGCGACAAATTATTCTTATATTATCAAGATGCCTCCGAAAAAAACAAATGACAATCAGTGCTTTTTTGGATAAAAATCAATCAAAAATGTATGAAGACAAAGAGACAGATATTTCTGTGGACAGTAAGAATGAAGAGGCAGAAGAAGACAAGCAAAAACCAGCAAAATCCGAGCATTTGTATGCCAACGGATGCAATTGTTTCCATGGGTGAGGCATGTTGAAAGCTATGGAAAAAAGTACATGTATTGAGAGGTATGCACACAACATAATTCAGTGAATGTTATGCACATAACATTTTAAAGGTTGTGAAATGGATGACTGCTGAAGATATACCCTTTAACAAGTTTAAAAGTATCATTGAACTTATGCATGACATTGGTGTACCTGATGTGGATCTCCTTAAACAACAAAACTTGCATTATGACTCGTACATCACAGAAAGCTAACTTTCGCATAGTTGAGACGAAGTGGCAGGGAAAGAGTTAATAGAAAAAATTCAGACATCTCCGGTATTAAGCATCTGTAACCAGGATGAAAATACCGAATATAGGTAAAGCTGAATATTGTTAAAGAGAAACAATAGTATGAAGAACACTGTACCACTACCTCCTGACTAGCTCGCTACTTATGTAGAGCCACCAGTTGACGGTTGCACCGTCTGTTAAAGTTTTTTAGTGTTAGCATGCAACGGGACGTGCATGGTTTAAGGCGGGGAGAGTGTAACCGGGATGAAAGAGTATGGATTAAAGCTATCTCCAGAAAAATGTAAATTCTTCCAGACTTCAGTCTGTTACCTGG
This sequence comes from Antennarius striatus, assembly GCF_040054535.1. Classification (NCBI taxonomy): domain Eukaryota; kingdom Metazoa; phylum Chordata; class Actinopteri; order Lophiiformes; family Antennariidae; genus Antennarius; species Antennarius striatus. The sequence continues at coordinate 14,595,132 of NC_090783.1, read as the reverse complement.
GGCATATTGTCTCAGAGAGCGGTGTTGAAACGGATCCTGAAAAGATTGCTGCCATCAAGTCTTGGCCCATTCCCACAAACTTAAAGCAGCTGAGGTCTATCGTGGGTTTCTCAGGGTACTACTGCCGCTTTATGAAAGACTATGCTGTCATTGCCAAGCCTCTCAATGATCTAACTCGGGGTTACACCCCAGTCCGAAAGACCTATCCTCAGGCATCCACCAAGTTGAACTGCAGCTCAAACCAGCCTTTTGGCGAGCGATGGAGTCAAGGTTGCCAACAAGCCTTTGAGACCCTCACTGACAAACTTTCATCTGCACCAGTACTTGGGTTCACTGACCCAGCTGTTCCTTACATCTTACACACAGATCAGCTAAGCTGGATGCTACTGGTCATCATTGGTTGGCTGAACTTTCCACATTCTCCTTTAAGTTGCTCTATCAAGCTGGAAAGCACAACTATGATGCAGACACACTCTCCCAGCGACCCAACTCAGCCCCTGCCGAACAGTCACCCAAAGATCATGAACTTATTCACCAGTTTGTATCCCACCATCATGCAGACACTAATGTCATTGCTCCTGACATTGTTGACGCAATCTGCCAAAGTCGGCTGGTTAAAGCCTCTCAGCCAGTTGATTCTGGTCAGTGTTACATGACTCTGATCGAGTCGCTTTCCCTCAAAACCGATGCTTTTCCAGAAACTTACATCTCTGAAGATCACTTACCTGTTGTTCCAGCGCTGTCTCACTCCAGCTTGAAAGAAAAACAGAGGGCAGACCCAAGCATCAGAGAACTCATTCATCAGATGGAGACAGGAGAGAAGGTCCCACCAACAGCTAGGGTGGAATTGCCTGAACTCCCTCTCTTGTTGCGAGAATGGCCAAGGTTAGAGATCATAGATGGTATCCTGTACCGCAAGCGTCACAGCAATGCAGCCTTGTCATACCAACTTGTTCTCGTTGATGAACTCCGCCCTTTTGTACTGAAGAGCCTTCATGATGATATGGGCCACCTTGGAGTCGATCGCACCCTTGGTCTCGTTGGTGCACGGTTCTACTGGCCTATGATGGCTAGGGACGTCGAACAAAAGATTAGGACCTGTGGCCGCTGTGTGCGAAGGAAAACCCTTCCTGAGAAGAGTGCACCACTTGTCAATATTACCACCTCACGTCCCCTCGAGTTACTCTGTATGGATTTCCAGAGCCTCGAGCCTGACTTTAGTAATGCCAAGGACATTCTTGTTTTAACAGATCACTTTACAAAGTTTGCTGTGGCCCTTCCAACGCCAAACCAAAAAGCAAAAACTGTGGAAAAGTGTTTATGGGACAATTATATTGTCTATTATGGCATCCCCAAGCGTATCCACACAGATCAAGGAAACAATTTTGAATCTAATTTGATCAAAGAATTGTGTGAAGTTGCAGGAATCCAGAAGAATCGAACCACACCGTATCATCCCAGAGGCAATCCCGTGGAGCGATTTAACCGGACACTTTTGAACATGCTTGGTACACTTGAAGAGAAGAAAAAGTCAAAATGGAAGGACTATATTAAACCATTAGTTTATGCATATTACTGTACTAAGAACGATGTTACTGGTTACACACCTTAAGAGTTAATGTTTGGCCGAACACCCCATCTTCGTGTTGACATGGTTTTTGGACTACCACTGCTGGGGACCAAACACAAAAGTCATTCACAATATGTTCAAGGGCTGAAGTTATTCCTGGAAGAAAGTTTCAAAATAGCCTCAACATGGTTTGACCAGAGAGTCATACCAGCAGCATTGGAAGCGGGTGATCGAGTGCTTGTGAGGAATGTGCGTCTCAGGGGAAAACATAAACGGTCTTACAAGTGGGTAGAGGATGTCTTTGTAGTGGTTAGCAGAGCTTGTAATCTCCCAGTCTACAAAGTGCAGCCTGAAAACAAAGATGGACCCATTCGCACGCTCCATAGAGACCTCCTTCTCCCCTGTGGTTTCCTTCAATCTAAGGAAGACCATGGGGCATCATTTGAAACAGTTCCTGCCAGAAGACCATGTACTCATTCTCGTCAAGTTGTTGACCATTGCAGTCAAGATGCTGACAGCTCCTTGGAATACCTTGCTGGTGATGATGATTTTGAGACTGTTGTTCCACTAAATCCAAACTTACCTGCAGTCCAATTCACCATAGAGAAAGACATTCCAGCTCCTGTTCAATCATCATCAAGTGTAGCTGTCCAAAGCAGTCCTCCAACTCCTCCATCTGTTAGCCTTGTAGTCTCCGGAGTATTTGAAGAGGAATCAAGGGTGGAGGAAAATATTGCTAATGAGTCACACATTGATAACTTACCTGAGATAGTACCCATAGACTTTCCTGTACCTGTAATTATCCCTGCTGTGAGTTCTGTGGGCAAAGTTTCATCTGACGAGTCATGCCAACCAGTTGCCACGGATGCAGATCCACCAGTTGCCACTAATGCAGAGCCACCAGTTGCCGCTGACAGAGCTATTAGTTGCCACTGACGTAGTTGACCATGACCCAACTCTTAGACGTTCAAACCATCAACGAATAGCTCCTGACCGACTCCAGTATACAGCGCTTGGTAAACCCTTAGAATCTGTAGTTCAAATGGTAATACGCAGCTTGTCCAACCTCCTAGGTGTCTTACCCCTGTCAGATCTGGTTGTACCGTCTGTTGAAGTTGTTTAGTGTTAGCATGCAACGGGACATGCATGGTTTAAGGCAGGGAGAGTGTAACCGGGATGAAAGTTTAATATGGTTAAAATTGTTATTTTATGTTCATTACTAATATTTAATGGCTATTTGTTTATTATTAATATATCACACAGTCCATTAGGTTCCCACACTAGTGTGGAACTTCTTGTCAAATGGTGTTATGAAATCACACATTCACCTGTGGGGCCAATTACGTCCCTCGCAATAAAAAGCCAGCGAGAAGATGGCGTTTGCCTGCTGAAGAGAGAGAGCAGGAAGCGCCAAGATCAGCCAACATATGAATTGGATCTGGTTAGCCGCGGGCTAGCGTTTGGATATCAGAGTTCAAAGGATAAATAAGGATGAAGGGAAGTACGTGGAGGAGATTCTGTGAACAACGACCCACACCAGGAGCGATAAGTTGGTTGCATTGAGCATTGGACATTTTTATGGATTGGGTTGGAGTGCCGGTGAGGACTCGGCCAAATGGATGGCGAGCTAAGACTGATTTGGAAATGAAAAAAAAAAACATTGTGGAAACCCTCACCTGGTCTGGTAGGAGGCTCTGAAAGCCGGTACTCCACCTCACCTTCGGTCACACCCACACACACTCACACACACAAATTTGCCAATGGACAATTTACAGCTTGGATTTTGCAAGCTGGATCATTTTGGACAATCACAGTGTGTTAATGATTTAAATGTTGTGTGTGGTTTTGCCTAAAATTGAATGTCGCGATGCATCCAAAAATATTAAGTGCACTTTACTTTAGTTAGTTTATTTCATTCATTCTGTAGATTGTAAATATTGGGGTTCACTGTGTGTATATATATATTGTCACAAATTAATATAAGGTACCGTTTGCATTTAAAATACTGTCTATGTGTGGTTCATTTTACCATTACCTCCAAGAGACGAATCTGGCTTCTGATTGACCTAGTCCTAACGTTGATATCTTTTTAAATCGTGTAGCCGGGGAACTTGCTACACATCCTTGCAGACAATTCAAAAAACGTAACAAATGTAAAGAGGTTAGTTCTCTATGCTCAAATAATTAACTCTGATACAATATTTCTAAAACTTTTTTTAAACATTTTTAACATTTTAATAAAAAAATAATATGTAATTATTGTTTGTTTAGTTTTTATATTATAAACTCAATCCTTGAGTATGACTTTTACCGTATATTCTGGTATTACTTTTGGGATGCATAAACGTCATGCTGGGATGCATGGAGGGCCACCCACATCATGGCAGACCTCACCCACCCAGCACACAGTCTGTTCCAACCCCTCCCCTCAGGCAGGAGACTACGGAGCCTCCTGCCTTCTCCTGCCTTCTTTCCAGAGGCTGTTACACAACTGAACTCCTGTGGTGCTCTGTAGTCACCCTCATGGCACCCCGTTTGTCACCACAAACACAAGGGGATTTGGTGCAATATGGTGTTTCTTCAAGTGCAATATACTGAGCACCCACACTCAAGCTGCTACATTGTAAATAAATTGCTGTTCAGACACTTAACACTTTATATATCTTACATGTTTATCTTTTTTCTTGTTTTCCCTAACTTATTTATCTTATTTACCAATCGGGCTTACTGGGACCTTCAGAGAGGTATTTTGTACTGTCCCATGTGAAAACGTGTGTCAGCATGAAAAATAAAGACCCTGATTCTCTGATTCTGATAAACAGGCCTAGATAGGCATGGGTAGTGTGTATACTGTTTACATTGTCTTGGTGCATTGTTTGTGGCATCCCTCAGCTCTCGTGTGGACTCTCTTTTTCTTCATCTTCCCCAGAGAGGAGTTGAGCAGTTTAATGGCTCGGGGGATGAAGGAGTTCTTAAGTCTGTTGGTCCTGTATGTTGGGAGGGACAGCCTCTGGCTGTTAGGGCTTCTCAGGCTTCTCTGGCTGTTTGCTACAGTGTACAGAGGGGGGCTGACATTGTCCAGGATTTCCAGCAGTTTGTCCAAAGTTCTCTTCTCTGCCACCATTGTCAGAGGGCCCAGCTACATCCCGACCACTGAGCTGGCCCGCCTGATCAGCTTTTCCAGCCTGGAGAGATCCGCCTTGGTCATGCTCCCTCCCCAACTTACCACAGCATACGACAGGACGCTGGCAACCACAGACTGATAGAACATCCACAGGAGCTTCCTGCAGACGTTGAATGCCCTCAGCCTCCTCAGAAAGTACATCCTGCTCTATGCTTTCTTGTACAGCTGCCTCATGTTGCTTGTCCGGCCACACCCCAAGATAATTATAGGTCTGCACAACCTCCACCTCCTCTGTTCCTATCAGAACTGGTCTTGAAGTCAACGACCAGCTCTTTAGTTCCCGAGGTGTTGAGCTGCAGGCTGTTGCTGTGACACCAGTCGACAAAGTCCCTCACCAAGCATCTGTATTCTTCCTCCTCATTGTCCCTGATACATCCCACGATAGCTGTGTCATCTGCAAACTTCTGGATGTGACACAGTTCTGATTTGTAAAAGAAGTCCGCCGTGTACAGGGTGAAGAGGATCGGGGACAAGACAGTCGCCTGTGGAGCACCGATGCCAACTGACCACAGTATCAGATGTGGCGTCCATTAGCCTGACGAACTGTGGTCTGTCAGTGAGTATTCATGGATCCAGGCAACCAAGCCGGGGTCCACTCGCATTTCTAAGAGTTTGTCCTGCAGTATACAGGGCTGGATGGTGTTGAAGGCATTTCAAAATCCAAAAAAAGAGTCCTCAAAGTGCAGCTTTCCTTGTCCAGATGCGAGTGGACTCGGTGTAGCATGTGAAGGATGGCATCTTCCACACCGACCTTTTCCCAGTAGACAAACCTTAAAGAGTCAGCAGCATGTTGCACCTCAAGAAGAACAAGGGAAACCAAAACTCATAACGGAGATGAAAAAGTCTGACTTGTGAGGTACATGAACGGGTGACGGCGGTGGCATTGCAGGAGAAACTGCTGGTGAAGATGGTGACAACCAAGATAAAATGCAGAGGGTTGGCATGTGGCATAGGGAACAGAAAAACAAGGTGTCAGAGTTCAAGCCAGAGTGTGTTGTTGCCTGTAATTCCATGAATGGTTATAGGCATAATATTGCTTACTACCCTTTCATGAAAAGGTCACTAAATTGGTCAAAACATTTGTTGCCTATGTCTTTCAGGTTTCTGTTTAAATTCTTGTTTTGCAATCTAAACATTCTTTTCAGTATTGGTTCACTTGTGCCATGGAAATAAACAACTGTTCAGATGTTTGAGTTGTCACTAAAGCTAAAATAATGGCATCAAAGTTACTGTTCTGCTCAATATACCTCTACACAAAAAGCTTGTATTTTCAGTTTTTTGGTCAGAAATGGATGTTTTTGCTGAAACCATCCTATGTTGTACTGCTGATTATTAAGGAACCAAAAAGGCTAGAAACAAACATTTTTTCCTGATGAACATTTTCCTTTGATAGTTTCACTGTATGTATGTTCGTAGAACTAAATATTCTGTGGGCCTTGAAGGATCATTCAAAATGCTTGAAAACGCTGGCAGCCAATGTATTAAAGGGGTCCTATTATGAAAATCACACTTTTTCAGGTCTCTACATATACATAGTGGTCCTCCCTAACCTGACCAACTCCTAGAATCTGGTAAACAAACACTTCCTACATCAATACATATTTGGAGTTTTAGGAATTCATGGCCCGGACTGAATCAAAACGATCGGATTACCAGAACGCCGTTTGTGACGTAATTTCCCTTTTGTGACGTAATTTATGCCACAGACTGCGCTCTGTGATCGACAATATTGATTGGTTTACATGCCGAAGGGCGTGGCAATCCCCGAAGGGGGAGTTCATTCAGGCTCCGGCAGCATTGTGTGGTAATGTCCTAGCTCAGAGTTACACACTGACAAGCTGTTGGACTCGGTTAGCATTTGGCTAACTAGTTAGAGGTCCACTTCAGTCGTGTGTGAGCGTGTGTGCGGGAGCGTGCCCGCACATATGTGGTTCGTGATCAGGCTACGGTAGGTGTGTGGTAACGATCTGGATCAGAGCTACACATTGAAAGTTCCTCATAAGGTGTTGAATTCAGCTAGCATTTGGCTAACTAGTTGCCAGTTGGTGTGTGTGTGTGTGTGTGTGTGTGTGTGTGTGTGTGTGTGTGTGTGTGTGTGTGTGTGTGTGTGTGTGTGTGTGTGTGTGTGTGTGTGTGTGTGTGTGTGTCCGCCCGAGGCTATCCCCAGCATCACGGGGAACACATAATAAGTTACAAATTAATTACTAATTCAGAAAAATTGTCTGTTTTTTGGTGAATGAAAGCAGTATAGCTCTTCTAAGTGATCAGAGAGCTGCGTGTATCCACACACACACACACACACACACAAACGCGCACGAGAAGTCCATGTTTCGAAGTTTGCGTTACCTTAGCATCCTTGTTATCCACAAGCTCTCGTTGTCCATAATGATTTTCAGAAAACTCAGTGCAATTATCTCACCGGCCGGTCTGATCATGTTTACACAATGAGCCACGAGTCTTTGTTCAGCAAAGACTGAGGAAGCCGGTCCACGCTTAGTGCCGAAAAATCACCCGTTACATCATGAAAAACAACAGTGCTAAACACGAGTATTAGAGCGAAATATGTAGAGGTGGAGTTACTGAAAAATAAAAAAGTTGCAGACAATGTTATCCAAGAGCTGTTGAGTCGATCCACTGGACGTTAAGAAAGTTCTTGAAGACATTTCGTCTTAATTTCCTCCGGGATTAATAAAGTATCTATCTATCTATCTATCTATCTCATCCTAGAGACTTCTTGGATGGCGATCGATCCATAATGCAGGCGCTGTAGGAAAGGCTCAGAGGGGGGAGGGGAGAAGAGACGGAGCAAAGAGCCACGCACCATTAAAACAGATCTTCAGAGAGCAGAGGAGGATTTATCAATATTCAATGAAAGATATTGAGGATCACGGATGACTTTGAGGCAAGATGTTACGGCCGTAGCTCATCTCTGTGTATTGTGTGTCCCTCTGCGGCCCTGCCCTGCTCTGCTCCCGGATGCTCCACCTTCCGTCAGTGCCAGGTGTGGTAGCTCTGGGACTCCTGACTGCGCCTCGTCACCAGACCATCTCCTGATTGGTGTGCTGTCTTCCTGCCTTTAAATAGCTCTGCAGGCCAGCTAGTCAGCGCGCCTGTCTGACTGTGGCAGCACGCCTTTGTCTCTGACCTATTGCTACCTTGCGTGTATTGAATTTGTGTTCGAACTTTGTTATGAGAGCTTGTTAGTACTTCATGTTTAATTTGAGTATTTTTGTTAAATGAAGTTTTGATTTTTGAACTGTGCCCATTGGCCGAGATCCTTAGTTAAACCATTGTACTTATAGCGAGAAGTTGAATAAATGTTTTATGTTCCCCCTTTTTAAATCCGTTATTATGTCTATCCAGTCCTCTAGCTGGGTCGTAACACAAGACATTTCAAACACGGTATAGTTGGACATCTGGCAGATGAATGATATCAATTTAAAAAAGCATTACAGTGGTACCTCTACTTACGAAATTAATTGGTTCCGGAAGAAATTATGTAAGTAGAAAATTACGTGAGTAGAGACGCATTTTCCATGCAAATGCCCTAATCCGTTCCAAGCCCACAAAAATTCCAACATAAATGTTTTATAAAGCATAAAAATGCATCAAAACATGTAACAAATTTATGTTACGATTAGATTATTACACAAATGAGAGTTGTGCATAACGTAAAAAACAAAGAATAAAGTAAGGAATAATAATGACGGTCATTTACCTTTTAACAGCTGTCCCCATTGTTTTTTGCCATCTTTGGTTCATGCGCTCCTATCTCACCATGCCCAACAACAGAGTGAATTCCAGTCCTCCTTTTGAACCTCTCCAACCACCCACGCAATGCCTTAAACCCTTTTAACTTCCTTTTGTTTTAATAACGTGGCGATTGTAGATGCATTTCGGCCATATTCTTTGTTGAGATCAACCAAACGCATCCCTTTCTTATGCTTTTCTATGGTCTCTTGCTTTATTTGTATGGACAAAAAAAACAATTTTCTTCGTCTTTTCTTTTCCTCTTTTCTCTGTCACTTTCTTGGGGTCACTAGCAAATACGTACTCAAAAAGTTATTGTATTTGCGTAAAACTATCAGACTATCTCACGGGTCGAGTGCCGAATGCCGAACACTCCATAAGCACCAATCTAGCTACACACAGAGGTGGAGACACATTCGTTAGTTAGTTCATATGTTTGTCCACCAAATATCTTCGCAACTGTTGCAGATAGAAAGAGAAACAAAAAGGCACATTACTCGGGGGATGAAAATAAAATGATGACCATGACCTTGTGAAAACTAGGTTAAGGTCAAATTTCAACTTTTGTATACTCAGGAGCCGGATAAGATAGAAAGACGAGGGAGAAGGCCAGTGTGAGTATGTGTATTGCGGCTGACGAATAAATGAATGACCAAACAGCCGCCGTAGGCTAAACACATGAGTTAACTGATGACGCGCAATCTGATTAATTGCAATTGACTTCTGTATTTCATCAATAATCTTTGTTTATTGATACACTGCACCTCAATCGATACTTAGTCATTCTTGATGCCCATAAAACAAAGACAATAATACAGGTAATCAAAATTCAACCGTAATCGGAACCGTAAGCGTAAGCGGTCAACAGAAAGTTTCACCCCGGTGTTCACCCTACGTCATAACCAACAAGCAATCCATAACAACAGGTGAGTGGCATTAATTATTAACATCTAAGAGACACACCCAGTGTCACTCACCCAACCACAAGCCAATACCCACACATACACAATCAGACACATACACATTGGTCCAACCCTTGTGTATGGCTCCTACAATGACCATAGATCAAAGAACTAGCTTAGATCTTTTTGTTATGCCCCCGGTCTAGGGGAACCTTGGACACAACACACTTGTGCGCTCCCCCCGTCTTCTCACCACAAGAAAAGGCCAGCGACAACAGTAAGCCAAGTTCAACCAAAGAGAGCAGTTTTATTTTCCTCAGAGGGAGAACAGGTGCCAACATAACAAACATAAAATATCCTAAATCAACCCTACCTTCCTAACAAAAGAAAAAGGGAAATAAATAACAAGGTACTATCCTGACTATCTAAACTCAAAACAGGAGAAAAGGGTTGAAAGAAAACGTCTTCTCCCTCCTACCAACTGCTCCAATTGTCCAACCAATTATTTCACAACTATGTACAAGGGCAGCTTTAGCTTACCCAAAAACTACAAACACAGAATTGCCGCATTAACACCACAACATCAGTCTATCAAGCTGGCTTTTCCTGGCGGTGGGAAGGCTGGAGAGGAGACAGAGTGCAGTCGGCGGGCTGTTCAAATAGGTCAGGGGCCCGCCCCCTGACCAATCGTGCGGCAGCAATCAGGCGAGCCAGCCAACGAGCGGACACCACCTGCTCCTAATTCATTCATTGAAACACACACACAAACCAAGGAGAGAGGAGACACTGCAACACAACACAAACATAACAATACATGACCCATGGGGTCATAACATTTTACCTATGCAAGCAGGTCAGGGTAAAATTTTGAATTCAGGGGTGTCGCAGGATGTGGCAGTGGTTCTAGTTTTAGTTTACAATTGCCTTTAGTGCATTCCCCACGTGATGGTGTCAGACCTTTCTAAATCAACAGATATTCCCTCCTTCACACTGCCTCGCCACATGGCACAGCAATTCTGAGTGAGTCTTACAGAAGCCAATCAGTGAGGCATGTTCCGTTTGTTTTTGATGAAGTTCATGACAGAAAAGGTTGATTCAGAGATAGGTTGAACCAAACTAGCTGGCAACCTTTACTACTGCTGCACATAGACCACTGTACCTTTCTGTCAACAGGGCAGCAAGGTTTTGGTGTAGTCAGATAGGCTTTACATTGGAGGTCATTTCGCACTGTTACAATTTAAATATCCACATGTCTAAATTCAAGCTGAATTTTGCATTTATTTGCTCAGGAATGCATGTTGTGTCCGCATTCATGTACTGAATGGAATTGAAAAGACAGACATGGCTCATGCTCATCAAGGTCCTAAGATTTTTTGCCTAAGTCTGTTTATGACTTTTGATTATGAGAATACATTTTGGCAACTTTGTCAAAACTCTCAGATGCAGAAGCATTGTCTTTCAACACATCTGCAGTACCTTTTCTCTCTGTAAATGTACAGAGAAAACGTTCATCTTGTTATTAAATGCATTTAAACCACTTGTGTCAGCAAGTTTTACCAGTGCCTGCAGCTCACAATTCAAACGATTCAGTTTCCCGGTAATGTCCATTAAAAATGTGAGGTCAAGTGACTGCTGTGTCCTCCAGCAGCGGTGTCTTCACCAATGAATTTCTAGAACTCTTCAATTTTAAACAAATCTGACAAAAAATAAAACAAAATTCTTCCCCTGCTGAGCAATCGGATTTCTGTGTTGTAGCAGGTTACTATATTCAGCCCACAGTTCTTCCAATTGCACCTTGAGGGTTCTCTGCTGCTTAGCTCCTGAATGGATGCTGTCAGTGATTTTCCCAATAGGAGTCATTAAGTCAGGCATCATAGGACACTTCATATTGCACTTTTGCACATGATGCCTACTGGTGAATGATGCAGTGGTAATACATGAAGTTTGGGAACTTAAATCTCTCCGCTTTTGGCAGATTGTCAGATGGACATTCTAATCCTTCACAATCTGATTTACTGCTTTGTTGTGCTTTAGTATGATACTTCAAAAAGCAATTACTCTTGGAAACACAAAGTAACACCTCGCACTTTGTGCACATCACGTATGTCTTGCTCTTGCAGCCGGATCTGCAACACCTTTGTGCATGTTTCATGCACCATCTCTGGGAAGATGGATTGCCTCTTAGTGTCTCACACTTGTTTTAGCTGTGGTTTCCACTTTTGGCGTGGGAGTGTGTAGTCACTTCCACTGTTACTTGACTCCTGCTTGAGCAGTTTGAAGTCAAGGAACTTCAGTGGTTTCTTCACCAGAAAATAGCAGTCAGGTTCAAGCCCAGGAGTTGGTGATTGCTAGGTCAAAAAAATGGAAATGGAGTCATTGTATGTCCACACAACAAACAGACACACTCACTCACACCTTCAGACAATTGTAATCAATTTGTCTTGCATGTTTTTGGAATGTAGGAGGAAGCTAGAGCACCCAGAAAGAACCCACGCAGACACGGGGCAAACATACAGACTAAAACCAGTACAAATACTGACTCCTTCCGTCGTTGCAGTATGTGGGGTTGCTGTAGCCTATCTCACTTGGAACATGAGGCAGGGTGAACATGGGGCGCAACGCCAGTGAACCACGGAGCCACATGAAGGACAGACACACATGCACTTGCTCACGCCTAAGGACAATTGGAGACCAACCAATGCACCGGAGGTGCATGTTTTTGGAGGTGGAGGAAGCCAGAGAATCTGGAGAGAACCCATGCAGACACAGGAAGAACACGTAAACTCCATACAGAGCAGGACTCCCACTGTGCCACCCCTAGGGATATACATTTTCCAAAAAAAAACACAATTACAAAACACAACAACTATCAAAATGTAAAACTGTAGCATTGTTACGGACATTTATTCATTAATTCACCTTCTTGATGACTTTATTCTGCTTTTGTGCAATTACTGGAGCCCAGCTGACTTACGGGCAAGAGGTGGGAAACACTCCGAGCCCGACACCAGTGCACCACGAGCTACACTAAAGAAACAACCAGTCACGCTCACATTCACACTTGCGGGGAATTTGGAACCGGCCACTTCACCTGAAGTCCATATTTTTGGAGGTGGGAGGAAGCCGGAAAACCCAGAGAGAACCCACACACACACGTGGAGAACATACAACTGCACAAAAAAAAAGATTTGAACCCTGAACCTTCGACCTGTGAGATGACAATGCTACCCACTGCGTCACATAGGGCAAACACCATGCCGCCCTATGTTTGGTTGACCAGCTGAACAGAGATCCTGAGAGTGTGTTTGTTACAGACAGTGAAAAAAAAAATAGCTCACTGATGCCAGTGCAACGTCCACCCATTTCAAGCAGACATGTCCCTACTGATATATTTGTAAGCAAAATGACTTGTGTGTAACAGGCGTGGTACGGAAAGCTTTTTGCCTCTCTCAAATAACAGGATGTCACGCTCAATGTATTTCAGGGATTCTGCTAGTTTATCCTTTAGGACCTGTTTTGCACTATTGTGTCTGAAGAATAGGAGCCTTTGGAATTCAGTGTACTTCTCGTTCCACTCTTTTTTCAGTAGTGTGAGAATTGTGTCCTGTTGCTGCTCTGTCAAAACTCGTTCCTCCTGCTTCTTGTTCTTTTTCATCTCCTGCTGCTCTTCCTTGACCTTCAGCAGGTACTGTGGGACCTCACCGTAACCCTTTTTCTTAATGTGTTTGACTTCTGTTATCACAGGAGTCTTCTTTGCCATGACAAACACCTGTTCTCTGGCTTCCTTCACAAAGTTTTTCTTTCTGTGATTTATCACAGGCGCGATATCTGTACATTTGGGAACAGGTGGTTTTCTTGTGGCAGCATTATGAGACACTCTTGAAGACCGTGCATTCACAGCTAACTTGCACTTTTTTGAGTGTTTCTTCAGGAAGTTCGCTGGCGAGGGCTTCTCTACCTGTACTGGTCCCATCGTCCTCATTTTATATTTCTTGGGCAGCTCAATAGATGGGAGGCAAACAGCTTCCACATTGGTGGGTATGATGCATTTGGTGCTGGGCACAGCACTGAGATAGCCTTGTTGTACAGGTCCTTCTCTGGTGGGGATGGGGAGGTTCTTCTCATTGAACATGGGGCACACAAGTTTGTCCCTGTAGATTTGTGAGACTGTGCTCAGTGGCAGCTGCTCACTCATTTGTAGCGTTGTGTTGGGCAGCAACTTGATGGGCATCACAGGTGATGTACTGCAGAGCAGTGCTGCTTTGATGCTACATTGGTGACTTTGCATTATAAAACTCAATAATGGAGTTGCCACTCCTTTCCAAATATGCACTTATATGGTAAATGGTGAATTGTCAACATCAAAGGATCAAAGGATGTTAATAAAAAGGTATTTAATACATTGTTCAAAATCTTTTTTGAACATAATTTTTGCCTTTGACATAACACTGACAGACTCAGACTAAGTTGGATTTTCCCAGAATGGAAAGAAACCCCACCTTTGATGACGCCTTGAACGTATGGCATTGATCAATTAATTGTATTTCCAACACACCTTTGTTGTGGTCCCTGATGACAAGTACTTAGACTAATAAGTGTACTCAGCATGGACAGATACCGCGGCATCGGCATAGAGCCAGGCCCAGGGAAGGGGCCTTCGTCTGTGCACCTGATTCCTAGACCTTCACATAAGGGGTCTGGTTGGGCCAAGCCCAAAACAGGGGAGCGGGGTTTCTCCTCACGTGGACCCATCACCCACAGGAGCAGCTGCAGTGATCTGGTACAATGTAGATTGGGCAGCAGTGAAACAGGTGCTTTGGAAGTTAAATTCCCAGTTGCAGAAGTTCACAACTGGAACATGTCACCTCTCTGGTGATTAAGTAGCCGGAGCTGCTGTGAGATTGAAAAGTTCCCTAGATATAGTTGGGCCCACCTCTAAGCACAGCTCTGGTTCCGTGACCAGCCATCTCAATGGGGGCTGGACAGTCTTTTTTGCTGGAGTTGCACTGGCTTAGAGGCGGAAGACCAAGTTAGCCTATATTATAGCTCCCCAGCTCTCTACTTATGTATTGTAGTTTACCCAAGTAGATGAAAGGGTTGTTTCCCTGTGCCTTCAGGTCAGGGAATAGAAAGCACTCCTACAGGGGACTCCAATCTTCTGCTAGGGGATTTCAATGCTCATGTGGGCAATGACAGTATAACCTGTAGGAGCGTGATTGGGAGGAACATTCTGTCTCATCTGACTCTGAATGATATTCATTTGTTGGACTTATTTGGTTGTCACAGTTTGCCCATAATTAATAAATAATCATGTCCACACTTGGTATCAGAACACTCTAGGTAAGGGGTAGGTAAACTTGGATCGATGATCATCTTTGTAGTCTTATCAGCTCATTCACAGTCATATGTTTTGCAAATTCGGTTAATAAGAGTTTAGCTCTCAACTAATCACCATCCAATGGTAAGTTGGATCAGGGTAGTGGAGTTAGTAATGATCCTTACTATGACTAGCTGAAAACTGTCAAACTAAATTCCTGTAATGGAAGCAAATGACTGCACCTGGGTGAAGATGAACACAATCTTTTCCTTCAGAACTTAAAAAGTTCACCCTGCACTTTTAATGTATGCTCTTCAGTATTAACCACTTTAATCAACCAGTAGCTCCAAATGTACACTGGCTTTCAGGATAGCAGTATGGAACAACAGTAGTACTTTGAGATACTAGCTTATGTAGAAAATCCAAGAGCCGTGCTTTGGGACGCCACTGCTAGTTTGTGGACAGATACAACGTCAGCTGAGACCACGTCTTCTTTACCACATATTGGCGGATGGGTACAACATCATCTGAGACCACATTTTGTTCTTTGCCTCATGTTGGGGGATGGATACAACATCAGCTAAGAGCACATCTTATTCTTGTCCGTGTAAAGATGTAGCTTGTGTGTTTTTGTGACTTGCTTTTCTTTTCATACTTTTCATTGTTTATGTAAAATATATAATTAATAATGCACAGGTAAAGTGTGCATTAACATATTATTTAAAATATAATATGTTTGGAGATGTCTGTGGAGGTTCTCAGTTATCCAGGTCATGGTTATCCGAAGCTGTTTAAATCAATCCACTGGATTGGTTTAAATCCAGTGGATTGATTTAAAAAGCTTTGGATAATAATTTTTCATAATCTAGGGGGTTTGGGGCTTCTTTACAAGGTACAATGGGTTAAAATAATTTTGAATAAATGGGAAAAAGTTCAATTACAAGTTGTTTCACTTAAGAGCTCAGTTACAGAGTGAATTAAAGTAGTATCTCAAGGAGCTATTGTACACTGATGACAATAGATCTGGGAGAGCATCAAACAAATGTGCGGAGTTGAGTGATGGCAAGTACATAATACAAGGATGGGTAGGCTTTTGGTTTTGTTACACTGACATGATTTGGGTGTAGAAAGTTAACCATGTTGTTAGATAACTGGAGCCACAGAATGTCAATCATCATCAATCATACTGTCATTGACAACAAGTTCATGAATTTTTTTAGGCCTCATTTTAATTAGACCCATGTTTCTTCCATAAATGTTACTGTAAAACATTGACAATGAATGGCATAACATGCAATACCAACAGTCATTGACTTGCAAGTGTTCAAAACAAAGTGGAATCTCTCTACACTGGGCTGAAGTATGTCCTCTCAAACTGTTACAAAAACAATGCAAAGACACCTGCAGTGTTGTTAGAGATTTACTGGCTGGAAAGAGCCACAACGGAGTTAGAAAGGACAAGCAGCAGTGACTCAGCGGTAGAACAAACATCTTAGGCCCAGAAATCGCCCAGCCATTGGTGGTTCGAATCCTGCTCCCGCCGGATATCTTCGGAGTATGAGCTGACAGTGGGGGCTTCAGCTCACCTCCCAGCCACTGCCGAGGCGCCCTTGAGCAAGGTGATCCCCACAAGCTGCTCATTGTCCCGAAGTCGTGACCCATCACTCTGCCTACCCCAGTCATGTGTGATTATTAATCATCTGTCATCTTCAGATTACCACCGCTATATCTGCCGCAGTGGGTCGGCGGCATAGACCGAGACACTCTGGGCGGGGGACACTCCGGGCACGATGCCAGTGCACCACGGAGCCACACACAAAGACATACAACCATGCACACACACACTCATTCCTACGGGCAATTTGGAATGGCCAAGCATGAAGCGCATGCTTTTGGATGTGGGAGGAAGCCGGAGAACCCGGAGAGAACCCACGCAGACACGAGGAGAGCATGCGAACTCCACACAGAGCGGGACTCGAACCCGGGTCGGCAGTGTTGTGAGGTGGCAGCGCTAACCACTGCGCCACCGTGCCGCCCGTGATTATTAATCATGTGTGATTAATTGCATGCCAGCAGGCCCCTAGTGTGTTGTGTTTATAGGGGCCTGTATACAGTGTTTGTGTGTGCTGTGCTACTAACACGTTCTGTATATATGTATATGCATGTACAACGAGGAGTGTAAAGATAATTTCCCCATTTGTGTGGACAATAATAGTAATTAAGATTTCTACAACAATGAATTCTAATTGTGTCTCTCATGTAGATCTTGTAAAGACATTTTAGAAGTATTCCGAAGTAACTCAAATTTTAAGATGGCACCTACTTTTTCTCCCTCATTAAATATTTCAGTTTAAATACTGGTTTTGAGATGCTGCGTACTTCACTGGATAGTCCATTTTCACATGATTAATAGAGGCCTCCCTTTGTTACACTTGCTGAACACTGAAATTTATTTGATAGCTATTTGTGGGGTCAAATACTTGCTTGGAAAACTTTCTGTTAAGCTAGGACTTTTGTAGAGCACAAAGAAATGGCCCGGTATTGCACAATCGGCGTCCCACCCTGGGGCCTTGGTCGGGATTGGGGCTCGTATGCGAGTGCCTGGTGGCCGGGCTTCTGCCCACAGCCCGAAAGGGTGACGTGGGCCCAAACCCCAGTGGACTCACCACCCGCTGAGGAAAGGATGGGTGCAGTGAGGATTGGGTGGCAGTCGTCGGCATGGGGCTCGATTACCCAATCCTCAGACAAAGAGTCTAGCTCTAGGGACATGGAATGTCACCTCACTAGGGGGAAAGGAGCCAGAGGCTGAGTGGGAGGTTGAGAGTTACCGACTAAATATATTTGGGCTCACCTCCACCCAGAGCTTGGATTCTGGAAGTCAAACCCTTGAGAGGGGCTGGACTCTATTTTTCTGGTGTTGCCAAAGGTGAGAGGCGGTTGGCTGGTATGGGCTTGCTTATTGTTCCACAGCTCAGCTGTCATATGTTGAAGTTCACTCCAGTGAATGAGAGGGGATCCCTGCGCCTTCGGGTTGGGGTCAGGTGTCTCACTGTTGTTTCGGCCTATGGACCAAACAGCAATGTGGAATACCCAGCCTTCTTGGAGTCCCTGGTAGGAGTATTAAATAGTGCTCTGACTGGGGGCTCCATTGTTCTTCTCGGGAACTTCAACACTCATGTGGGCAATGAAAGTGAGACGTGGAAATGGATGATTGGGATGGACAGCCTCCCCGATCTGAACACAAATGGTGTTCTGTTATTGGACTTCTGTGCTAGTGACAGTGTGTCCATAACAAACACCTTTTTCAACCACAGAGATGTCCATAAGTGCACATGGCACCAGGACACCCTAGACTGGAGGTCGATGATCGATTTCGTTGTTGTATCATCAGCCACCGACCACTCGTGTTGGATACTCGGGTGAAGAGAGGGGCAGAGCTACCACCTGATGGTGAGCTGGATCCGCTGGCAGAGCAGGGGGCTGGACAAACTTGGCAGGCCCAAATGCGTTTTGAGAGTCTGTTGAGAACATCTGGCAGAACCCTCTGACAGTGAGGTCTTCAACTTCACCTCCAGGAGAGCTTCTCTCAGATCCCGCAGCAGGCTAGGGACATTAAGTCAGAGTGGACTATGTTCTCCACCTCCATTGTCGAAGCGGCTGCTCAGAGGTCTCTGGTGCCTGTCGTAGCGGTAAGCCTCAAACCCAGTGGTGGACACTGGAAGTAAGGGATGCCGTCAAGCTGAAGAAGGAGTCCTATCAAAGCTTGTTGAATTGTAGGACTCCAAAGGCAGCTCACGGGTACAGGCAGGCCAGGCGTGCTGCAGCCCAAGTAGTCTCGGAGGCAAAAACTTGGGTCCATGAGGAGTTCGGGGAGACCATGGAGGAGGACAATCGGTCAGCCTCAAAGAAATTCTGGCAAACCATTCAGCGCCTCAGGAGGGGAAAGCATTGCACAGTCAACACTGTTTACAGTAGAGGCGGAGAGCTGCTGACCTCCACTGAGGATACTGTCGGGCAGTGTAAGGAATACTTTGAGGATCTCCTCAATTCTGCTACCATGTCTTATACAGAGGAAGCAGGGCCTGAGGTCTCACAGGTGGACTCTTCCATCACCCATGCTGAAATCACTGAGGTGGTTGCCATACTCCTTGGTGACAAAGCACCAGGGTTGCCTGTGATTCGCCCTGAGTACCTCAAATTTCTGGATGAGCAGGGAACGTCATGGTTGACACATCTCTGCAACATTGCATGGAAGTCAGGGAGAGTGCCTCTGGATTGGCACACCCTCCAGTCCCCCTTTTCAAAAAGGGGGACTGGAGGGTGTGTTCCAACTATAGGGGGATCACACCCCTCAGCCTCCCAGGGAACGTCTATTCCAGGGTACTGGAGAGGAGGATCAGACCTATAGTCAAACTGCGGATTCAGGAGGAACAATGCGGTTTTTGTTCCAGTTGCGGAACACTGCCAGTCCCTGTGTGTCTGGGGAGAGGCTCTACACTCTCCATCGAGTGCTCGAGGGTTCATGAGAGTTTGCCCAACCAGTGTACATGTGTTTTGTGGATCTGGAGAAGACATTTGACCGTGTCCCTCGTGGTACCTTGTGAGGAGTACGTTGGGAGTATGGGGTTCGGGGACCTTTGCTGAGCACTCTCCGGTTCTTCTATTACTGGTTCTGTTCATAATCTTTATGGACAGAATTTCTAGGTGCAGCCAGGATCCAGAGGGAATCTTGTTTGGGGACCAAAGGATTTCATCTCTTCTTTTTGCAGATGATGTTGCCCTGCTGGCCTCATCAAATCTGGACCTTCAGCATGCACTGGGACGGTTTGCAGCTGAGTGTGATGTGAGTGGGATGAGGATCAGCACCTCTAAATACGAGGCCATGGTTCTCGACCGGAAAAGGGTGGTGTGCCCTCTTCAGGTCGGTGGAGAGTCTTTGTCCCAAGTGGAGGAGTTTAAGTAACTTGAGGTCTTGTTCAAAAGTTAGGGAAGGATGGAACGTGAGATTGACAGACGGATTGGAGCAGCTTCCGCAATTATGCAGTCATTGTATTGGTCTGTCATGGTGGAGAAGGAGCTGAGTAGTAAAACGAAGCTCTCGATTTACCAGTCAGTCTACGTTCCTACTCTCACTTATGGTCATGAGCTTTGGGTCATGACCTAAAGTACAAGATCCCGGATACAAGCAGCTGAAATGAGTTTACTTCGTAGAGTGGCCGGGTGCACCCTTAGAGATAGGGTGAGAAGCTCAGTCACCAGGTAGGAGCTCGGATTACAGTCGCTGCTCCTCCACCTCTAGTGGGGCCAGCTGCGGTGGTTCGGGCATCTCTTCCAGATGCCTCCTGGACGCATTCCTTGGGAGGTGTTCCAGGCATGTCCTACTGGGAGGAGACCTCGGGAAGACCAAGGACATACTGGAGGGACTATGTCTCTTGACTGGCCTGGGAACACCTCGAGATTCCACCAGGAGGAGCTGGAAGAGGTGTCTGGGGAAAGGTTAGTATGGGCCTCCCTCCTGAGACTGTTGCCCCCGAGACCCAGACCCAAATAAGCTGTTGAAGATAGTTGAATGGATGAACAAAGAAATGGAAGTAGATATGAAAACAGCCTTCTATTATCTAACTCTGCACATACATTATTGCAAATTTCAAAACGCTATAATATACTACACTGTACATGTACCTCTAGTGGTGTAATATTTGCCGATGGAAATGGCAAATTACAGTGTAGCAGAAATCAGAAATGGTTGGTTGCACAGCTGACGCATGGGTAAGCGGAAAAGACAAAATTACAAAACTACACCGAGGCAGCAAAGTCATGCGTATCTATTACTTCAGGCAAGTATTTCCATAAAGTAGTAGTATTAAACACTAATATTATCAATGTAATACTATTTGCTACCATTTACATGAGAACAGTTTTTTCTGTTTGGAACCCAAGGCTGACATACTGTATCTTACACTCAGAAAAACCCAAAGAAATGCATAAAAAATACCTTAAAGCAGGTTGTGAAGATAAGGAAACTTGGATGTGGAAAACCAATGAAAATATGGAGGGGAATTACAAAAACAAAAGATGATATTTTTTTTAAGAAAGGGTTGATTTGAGAACTTAACTAGCATGTTTTCCTTCATAACAAACCAAATCTATTGTAAATCAAATGAGTCAAAAGAGATCTAGGATAACTGTAAATTTTAATGTATAGGCTGATGTGATAAAGTGTCATTGGTCCTTATAGACGTCAAATCTAAGATGTTTTCTAACAGCTCGTATGACTTGCTGAGTGGGAACCACAAACTGGGGAGCACCGTTGAGGACTAAATAAATACCTTCAATCACCATTCTTTTTCTCCATTCACAATAACAATATTTGAGTGAAACAAGGTGCCAAGCAGTTGAATTGAGACATTTCACTTGTTTGTCCATGTTTGATAATGACTGCAAAATATTGAATTTTATATCAACACAATACATACTTCTAATTATAACCTTTGTATTAGGAGACATGACCAAATTCTAGTTAATACATGCAGTAAGTCTAGGGATCTAGCAATATCGTCGACAAAAAAAAAAAAAGTAAGAGCAGTGCCAATAATACTATGTTAAATCTGAATTTAAAAAAATGATAAAATGACGACTCATTAGAAACACTGAATTCAATGAATGATCATTCCTTCCTAAATTTTACTGCACCTATTCAGCTAACTGCAGTGAAAATGACTGAGAGGACCTCGGTACTTGCAGTACCAACACTAACCTTCAGCATCAGTTGCCAGCTACCAAGATAGCACACTAAAAACCTTAACTACAATGTACCTGACTGCTGGACAAGTTACAGTCTTGAATATTTCAAGACAAGGATGATTGACACGTTGTGAAAGATAGGAGGCATGATTGTCAAATGTGCAGAGAAGTAAATGTAAAAGTAGAAGTAAAATCAGCAACAAAATATATTTTTTAAAAACAATGAGAAGAATCACATATGTATGTGTATGATCATGTCATACTACCACTGAAAGAAATGACAGTTCTGGTAACTTTTTGCCTTGATTAAGGGACTGTTACAATGCATTTTGACTTTAGTTGAAATCTTAAACAGCAATGACAAGTGTGTGACAGAATTGTAAATTTTGTCAAGTCCAAAAAGTTTTCACTTTCAAACTGAGTGAACAATATACAATCACAAGGCAACTCTTTAATAAATGAGATTAAAAAGTTAACTATTTAAGCAAAAATATTTAGCTCTGGATTTGCAAGCACTGTATAAAATGAAATGGCTCTGTAATTAGATGTATACTTGGTATAAAACATTTAGGAAAACACCTGAGCCTTGTTAAAACTGGGATTATATTTAGTCCGAACAAAATATTTTGAGCACAAAAAAATGTAGTCCAAGTGCAGAAATGAGAAAAAAAAATATTTACAGTAAATAAAGCCAAAATTAAATCCCTCAATATGTGACAGTTATACGAGGTTTTTAGATCTTTTTCTTTTGGCTTTTCCCTTCAGGGGTCACCACAGCGAATCCATTGCCTCCATCTAACACTGTCTTCCGCATCCTCTTCTCTCACACCAACTACCTTCACATCCTTTTTCACTACATCCATAAACCTCCTCTTTGGTCTTCCTCTAGGCCTCCTGCCTGGCAGTTCAAAACTCAGCATCATTCTACCAATATATTCACTATCTCTCCTCTGGACATGTCCAAACCATCTCAGTCTGGCCTCTCTGACTTTATCTCCAAAGCCTCTAACATGTGCTGTCCCTCCGATGTACTCATTCCTGATCCTATCCATCCTTGTCACTCCCAAAGAGAACCTCAGCATCTTCATCTCTGCTACCTCCAGCTCTTGTCTCCTGCCTTTCCTCAGTGACACTGTCGACCAAACAACATCGCTGGTCTCACCACAGTTTTGTACCTTTCATTTTAGCTGAAACTCTTCTATCACACATCACACCTGACACTTTTCTCCACCTGTTCCATCCTGCCTGGACACGCTTTTTCACCTGTTTCCACACTCCATTGCTCTGGACTGTTGACCCTAAGTACTTAAAATCCTCCACCTTCTTGATCTCTTCTCCCTGTAACCTCACTCTTCCACTTGGGTCCCTCTCATTCACACACATGTAGTCTGTCTTACTACGGCTAACCTTCATTCCTCTCCTTTCCAGGACAAATCTCCACCTCTCTAGCTTCTCCTCCACCTCTTCCCTGCTCTCACTGCAGATCACAATGTCATCTTCAAACATAATAGTCCATGGAGATTCCTGTCTGACCTCGTCAGTCAGCCTGTCCATCACCATAGCGAACAAGAAGGGGCTCAGAGCTGATCCCTGATGCAGTCCCACCTCCACCTTGAACTCCTCTGTCACACCTACAGCACACGTCCTCACTGTCTTACAGTCCTCACACATGTACTGCACCGCTCAACATACTTCTATGCCACTCCAGTTTTCCTCACACAATACCACAGATCCTGTCTGGGTACCCTGTCATAAGCTTTCTCCAGATCTACAAAAACACAATGCAGCTCCATTTGGCCTTCTCTGTACTTCTCTATCAACATCCTCAGAGCAAATACTGCATCTGTACTACTCTTTTTTGGCATGAAACCATACTGCTCCTCACAGATGCTCACTTCTGCCCTTAGTCTAGCTTCCACTACTCTTTCCCATAACTTCATTGTATGGCTCATCAGCTTTATTCCTCTGTAGTTGCCACAACCCTGCATATATCCCTTCTTCTTAAAAATGGGCACCAGCACACTTATCCTCCATTCCTAAGGCATCTTCTCACTATTCAAGAGCATGTTGAACAACCCAGTCGGAAACTCTACTACCACCTCTTCTAGACACTTCCATACCTCCACAGGTATATTATCAGGACCGACTGCCTTTCCACTCTTAATCCTCTTCAATGCCCTCCTCACTTCATCCTGACTAATTTTTGCTACTTCCTGGTACACAACAGCCACCTCTTCTAGTCTTTGTTCTCTCTCATTTTTCACGTTCATCAACTCTTCAAATTACTTTTTCCATTTTCCCATCACACTCCTGGCACCTATCAATAGACTTCCATCCCTATCCTTAATCACCCTAACCTGCTGCACGTCCTTCCCATCTCTGTCTCTCTGTCTTGCCAACCAGTATAGATCATTCTCTCCCTCCTTACTGTCCAACCTAGCATACAAGTCATCATAAGCCCCTTGTTTGGCCTTTGCCACCTCTACCTTCGACTTACGCTACATCTCCCTGTACTCCTGTCTACTCTCCTCAGTCCTCTCAGTGTCCCACTTCTTCTTAGCTAACCTCTTTCTCTGTATACACCCCTGTACCTCCTCATTCCACCACCAAGTCTCCTTATCTACTTTCCTTCCAGATGACACACCGAGTACTCTCCTCCCTGTCTCCATGATCACATTAGCGGTAGTTGTCCAGTCATCTGGAAGCACCTCCTGACCACCCAGAGCCAGTCTTAACTACTTCCTAAAAGTCATGCAAACCTCTTGCTTTTTTAGCTTCCACCATTTTGTCCTCTGCTCTGCCTTTGCCCTCTTCATCTTCCTCACCACCAAAGTCATCCTTCACACCACCATCCTGTGCTGTTTGGCTACACTCTCGCCTACCACTACTTTGCAGTCACTGATCTATTTCAGATTACATCGTCTACACAAGATTTAGTCTACCTGTGTGCTCCTATCTCCACTCTTATAGGTCACCCTATGTTCCTGATAACTCCTCCATTTCTTTTCCTATCTGTACCATGATAGAACAACTTGAACCTTGCTCCTAAACTTCTAGCCTTGCTACCTTTCCACCTGGTCTCTTGGACACACAGAATTTCTACCTTCCTCCTCTGCATCATATCAACCAACTCTCTACCTCTCATAGTCCCAACTATGAGGTTATGAGCATATGAGGTTTTTAAATGATAGCAGAGTTAAGTTGGAATCAGGTGTTATTTAAACTCCTCTAAATAAGCATGAGGGCTTAGGTGCTTGACAAGAAACTGAGAGGGAAAGTCATCATTCCAATTAAGAGTCAACTGTGATCAAATGGCTGCATGACAGCGCTGAGCATTCATCCGCTTTACACACAGACACACGCACACGCACACACACACACACACACACACACACACACACACACACACACACACACACACACACACACTGTGGCACCTACCATCATTTGCTCTTTTCTCTGGCCAATTTGAGATTCCCCCCCCCTTCCCCATCTTGCCTCATGTTTTTCCAGCGGTTCAGTTCAGTTCAAATCTGCTGTATTGGCATCACATTAGAAGAGTATGTTCAATAGACAGGTGGATCATAATCATTAAACAAAAACACATAAATATCATTGCTCACCTTCTGTCTGTGAAACTTTAAGCAGCTAGTTCATTAATATGATCAGTGTTTGTGTCTTTCTGTCCATGACCTCTCACTTCCTGAGGCTCAAGAGGAATAACAAAACTTGGACTAACCCTTTAAAAAATATCCTGTGGAGAACAGATGATTACTATCAGTTATGTAAATACAACCCTGGAGACGTGCTTTGGCTTTTATTCCTGAGCACTGACTACTGATCAAGTACTATAATTAATTATATTTGTTATTGTGATCATCTTGCATTTCATATCTCAGCATCAGGACTTGTACGGTGGTTCTTGCACCTCGTGTTCATTCATTTACTTGGTTTATTTTACTGAGATTGTAGCATAATTTTACACCAGTTTTACAAAGGCATAACACACTATGATGACGGGAAGACAAGCAAACGTTTTCTTACTTAATAGTCACATGCTTTAGAGACAGATGACCATCTGTGGATGAAATAACATTTCATGGATGTTTAAAAAAAATCAACTACAGGTAGTACGCTTGTTTTTTACATTCTATGAAAATGAAGAAGATTTGTACGGCAGCGTTACGGAAGCGTAGAGCTGCCACACCAAGAAAATAAAAACCGGGACGTATCACGTTATTTTGTGATACGTATCTCGTTATTTCGTGATACGTATCTCGTTATTTCGTGATACGTATCACGTTATTTCGTGATATGTATCACGTTATTTCGTGATATGTATCACGTTATTTCGTGATAAGATGTTATGTTGAGATGATGGAGCTTGTATCCATGCAGCCGGCCGTGTCCCTCCAGCTCATCAATGAGGAACGACGCTACCTCAAGAGGGTCCGACTCGTTTTTCCTCCGGTATAGCCCCATCTTTTTCAAATGTCGTCTTAGGGTACGCATGCTTATATAAATTTCATCCACGGAGCCCAATAACTGTAAAATCTCACCGTGTCTCAAGCCAAGCATGAAATATAATTCAATGGCATCATGTAAAGGAGCCATGATTTACTGATGGCCAGCAGACAGTAAATAAAACCACTTTTCTTTTCACGTTCTCGTCTTATCACGAAATAACGTGATACTTTCACGTTACAACGTGAAAAAGTCATATCACAAAATAACGTGATATGTATCACGAAATAATGTGATACTATCACGAAATAACGTGATACTTTCACGTTTCAACGTGAAAAAGTCATATCACAAAATAACGTGATATGTATCACGAAATAATGTGATACTTTCACGTTATAACGTGAAAAAGTCCTCCCGATTTTTATTTTCTTGGTCTGGCAGCTCTACGCTACGGCAGCGTAGTAAATAAAACCACTTTGAAAAAGTCGTATCACGTTATTTCGTGATACTATGACGAAATAACGTGATACGTATCACGAAATAACGAGATACTATCACGAAATAACGTGATACGTATCACGAAATAACGTGATACTATCACGAAATAACGTGATACGTATCACGAAATAACGTGATACGTCCCGGTTTTTATTTTCTTGGTCTGGCAGCTCTACGCTACGGCAGCGTAGAGCTGCCAGACCAAGAAAATAAAAATCGGGAGGACTTTTTCACGTTATAACGTGAAAGTATCACATTATTTCGTGATACATATCACGTTATTTTGTGATATGACTTTTTCACGTTGAAACGTGAAAGTATCACGTTATTTAGTGATAGTATCACATTATTTCGTGATACATATCACGTTATTTTGTGATATGACTTTTTCACGTTGTAAAGTGAAAGTATCACGTTATTTCGTGATAAGACGAGAACGTGAAAAGAAAAGTGGTTTTATTTACTGTCTGCTGGCCATCAGTAAATCATGGCTCCTTTACATGATGCCATTAAATTATATTTCATGCTTGGCTTGAGACATGGTGAGATTTTGCAGTTATTGGGCTCCGTGGATGAGGTTTATATAAGCATGCGTACCCTAAGACGACATTTGAAGAACATGGGGCTATACCGGAGGAAAAACGAGTCGGACCTCTTGAGGTAGCGTCATTCCTCATTAATAAACTGGAGGGACGAGGCCGGCTGCATGGATACAAGCTCCATCATCTCAACTGCATCCAAGCTGGATATGTTGTCACCCAAAGTACAGTGAGGCATTTGTTAAAGTTTCTCGACCCCCGTGGTGTTGAACAGAGACGGAGAAATCGCCTAACGCGGCGCATGTACTTTAACCCAGGGTTAACATCTTATCACGAAATAACGTGATACTATCACGAAATAACGTGATACGTTCACGTTATAACGTGAAAAAGTCCTCCCGGTTTTTATTTTCTTGGTCTGGCAGCTCTACGCTGCCTTAGTTATAAAAATAAACTTTTCACGTAATTACGTGATAATGAGCCCCCAATTTTTGTTCTCTATGTGGCAGCACCCCGCTTCCGTAGATCTGAGTAATGATCTATGTCGTTCTCTAATTGTTGGCACAGTTGAACTCGATGCACTTAAATACTGCCTGCTTTTACCGTCATGATTTCATCGTTATGTCAACAACTTTAGATGGACTAAATCAGACTTTCAAAACGCATCCCTAAATAGAGGTAGTGGTAATAATAGTGATCAAAGTGACAGGCAGGTGAAATATGAAGCACGTGTGGGATTCGACTAGCGCACGAGAAGGCACAGAAACGGGGTCTCACTTTTGACGACTTCTCTCCGTTTTGCCCAAACTTACCGGCTCGTTCATGTGGTCCTGCTCGTATACCTCATCATAGTCGCTGTGGCTGAAGTCGCTGCTGAGGCTGATGTAGACAAAATACGCCATTAAAACAGATGTTCCCAACAGCTGCATGATTAGGAGCTTCTCAAGTGATTATGAACCGTAACCACGAAAGGGGACATTTAAAAAACCTCTGCCATACGTCTACGCTCCCTCCCGCATCTGTCGCTGATACCGCTTTCATTTGCTCTCTCTCTCTCTCTCTCTCTCTCTCTCTCTCTCTCTCTCTCTCTCTCTCTCTCTCTCTCTCTCTCTCTCTCTCTCTCTCTCTCTCTCTCTCTCTCTCTCTCTCTCTCTCTCTCTCTCTCTCTCTCTCTCTGTCTCTCTGTCTCTATCTCTCTCTCTCTCTCTCTCTCTCTCTCTCTCTCTCTCTCTCTCTCTCTCTCTCTCTTGTGTACGTGCGTCTTTCTGTATGCTCGCGCGCGTGTTTTGCGTTTGTCTGTCCCCCTCTCTCCTTCCTTTGTTTCTTGGTCTAAGTTCAGGATTTCCCTCCAGAGAGCGTCCGCAACATGAGTATGAACAGTGTCAGTGAAGTCAAGTCACCCAGGAGCATTACAAGGAAAGAGGAAATTCTGCCTTCACAATAAAAGCCTAAAGCCTGTCGTCTTGCCTCACAGAGTTATAATACAAATGGTAGTGATGACAAAACACAGAGGTGACTCTGCCCATTAGTTGCAAGTTGTTATAAAAGGCAAATAAATAAATCCATGAGGAACTATTTATGTGATGATTTCTTACCCTGATGTTTTATTATTACTCTAAAAGCCTGGACTGAAAGTAAATGAGTAGAAGTCCGCATCCTCCAGACAGAGACAACGTACTCTAGCAGAGTACATTGTCAAAAAAAAATCCAGCCAAAAAAATCAAAAATACCCACGTAATCTGTTTTTCACAATGTAATTGGGTATCAATTTTAGGAGATTGGTTCAATGGTTATATGTTCACCCAGTTGAAAAAAATCTTGTTTTACTAAGGGCTACAGCTATCCATTACCCAAGGAATCGATTAATCTGTTGATGAATTCTATTACTAAAGTAATAGGATAAAAACACAAGGTTCACAATATGTTATTGATATTGTTATTTATGTGACTGCTTTCCTATTTGGTCTGAATTGTAATGACATAAATAAAAGTTATATAGTGAATGAGAAGAAACACTATTTCCAGTAGTGTAATATTTATTACCCGCAAAATGAGTTTCTCATAATCTCTAACTTATTGTGAACCATGTAAATTAAAGTGCAAAACAAACTTTAATTCCTGAAATAACATTACGTTACATTGCTGCTTGTTTTTGGTTTGACTCTCTTGACTTTTGTTCTGAAACAGTTGTTGTAGTAGAAGTATTTTATTTTTTATACTGTTAAAGTCAAAGTCAAAGTTTGCATTGTAGTTATTTATTAAAAAAGGAAACATTTTTATTGCCTAAAATATTTGTGATGTGTTTATCACAATTATAATAAAATAAGTCGGGGGGGGTGTCAATTATTCAATAATCATGACATTTCCAAGCAAAAAGTATTGGTATCATATCGGTATCGTCGATATTACCCTGTATTTACTTGGTATCAGATCGATACCAAAATTCCCAGTATCGCCCACCCCTACTGTGCACCAAGATCCACCGGGTTCTCATAAAACGGACAGGCTATTTTCCAAGAGAACTGATTGGTCAGTAGGTGGGGCTTTTATACTTGCTGAACTTATACTGCTCCAGGGCAGGTTAGGTGTTCAGCATAGGTTACCACGACAACATAGCCCGATAGAAAGTAAGCCACCTTTATGGTACCGAAAAGCCAGGGTTAAACCTTGTCACGACCTTGTGCAGTCTGTTTACCTGTCTCTCACTGGTTTGTCTTTGTTGCAGCTACTGGGGGTTGGCTGGTAGGCGGAGCTGTGAGGGAGTGCCTCTTAAGGCCCACCATCCTGGGTGGGGCCTGCAGGGCTTTTTAAGGACTGCCCTCTTTGGAATCTCTCTCAGCTGGGCCTGCCGCAGCCTCATCAGCCTGATGATCACCCTGTTTGGTTTGTTGCACCTTACAACACAGCTCCACACCATGATTCACGCATCCACACACAGCTAACACTACTGATATCCTTCATAATTACACATGCCATCAGAAGGTTGTTTTTGTTCATTTATTTTAGTTAAATAAAACTAAGTTTATCGTTACATCTGTGTGAGGCCCTCCTTTTTTGTTGCCGACCTTGAGCCAGGTGGTAACAAACTGAAGTTATCTCGCTAAGCTGTAATCCAGCTTTATGGTACAGGCCTCAGGTTCCAAGTGACCAGTCCAGTCTGCTGTCTAGCTGCAGTCCCAGGTACTTATAGTTTCCTACCACCTCCACCTCACTGCCCTCGATGATCACTGGTTGTGGAGAGGGAGGTGCCCGCCAGTAGGAGGTGTGCCTGGGTCACTCACTCAGGCGGAGACTCAGAGAGGAGCAGGGGAGGCTGGGCGAGAGAGAGTGGGGGGTGCGCTATTTGCACAGAGAATCGGCGCTTTGAAGAAGTTGGTGGAGGAGCAAAGTATCGATCACAGGACAATAGTTTAGTATGGATCGGATCCAAGTACTTGCTTAGTATCGATAGTATTGATATTTGGAACGATCCGCCCACCCCTATCGATTGGTCGCATGCAGCAAACTCCGCCCTTTTTATGTGAGCGCACACAGATCTAGAGTGGACAAGCCTGAATTGAATTAGTGAGTTGATAGCCGGCTTTATGGTACCGAAAATCCAGAGGGCGGATGTCTCGTTAAGTGAAGGAGGAAGCCCTGCTAGGTTAATCAAGCTTTATGGTACAGGCCTCTGAACTCTGCCTGTACAATTAAACCCTTTTTGAGACTTGACCCGCCTGCTCCTCGGTCGTGCTTTTAGGTTCCCCCTGCCAGTCATGTTCGACCCCTGACAGAACAACTGACCACAATTAACCCAGCCTACAGTGATCCTGCTCAGCAGAATCCACCATCTCAACCCAGCACTATGACACACGGCACTACTGGGTCGTCCAGTTTCCACTCCCGCTCGGTCAGCGACTGGTTCCGAGGTGAGGATTCTGCCATCGGAACGTTGTTCCCGGGCCCCAAATACATGCTGTCCCTTCCTGGTCCAATTGCTCCCTTATCTTTGAGCAGCAACACTCGGCTTTTCCAATGGAGCAAGCCTGATCATGTGACTCCTGGGAGAGAGGCATCCAGGGGTCTGTTGAATTTATCCCAAGGGGGTAGGTTTGTGGTGGACTACTCCATAGATTTCCGCACCATGGCAACGGAAAGCGACTGAAGTGAGACTCATCACATTCTGACGGGACCCAATGGTTCTCAATAATTGGACTCGACAGGAGCTGGTAAGCCCTGACCCAACATGCATGTGTGATGAAACCAACACCCAGATAGGCTACCACAACTCAATAGGGCCACGCTAGCCGAGCACTCCCAACCCCGGCAGCCAGGAGCATCCAGAAGCCATCCCCCAAAGAGCCACCAGGGGCACCGAGAACCACGTAGACCCGGGGACCCAAAGGAGGCAACGGCCGCCACTGCCAGGGCGCACGGGACAGGCCCAAGGGGCACGGGGCAAGGAGGCCCTCCACCACACCCCCGACCCCCCATCCGCCATGCTCACATCCTACCCCCCCCAACCCCAGGAGACAGGAATGCCCCCCGCAGCCCCAGGGGTCAGCCGCAGTGACCGGGCGACATATGAACCATCCCCCTACATAGCCCCCCCAATCCGAGTATAGGGTCTTGTAACTCCACATGCCCGTCATGCCTCCCACAAGCGCGGGCAGACCAGAGATAGGGGCCATACCAACCCTCCAGATACGGCAGAGATCCCCAGTGGGCCACAAGCCGCCCCGCGCCGCCGGCCATAGAGGAAAGCCGACCAGAGGCCGCAAGCCCCCGCACATCGCTGGCCATCCCAGGCAGCTCATGCCAGGCCCTATCAGAGGCTCACCGCAGCCAACCCGCCCACAGGCGCCCCCACGCCGACCCCCGCCTATAGCCCAGGTCCATCGGGAAACCGATGGCGACGCCATCCCACACCCCAGCACCCAGCAAAGTAAACCAGCTGCCGGCCACCAACCGCCGATTCCCGGCCAACAGCGGCGGCAAGGCACATGCCACAAAGCCAATCTAATGCCCGATAGGCCAGCAGGTGAGCCGTGCTGCACCCATAGGTAAATGGGAGACAGGGTCCGCGACGGAGAAGCCAAGCCGCCCAGCAACCATTCTGCCCCCAAACGCAGCGATGAATCCGTACCATCCAACCACCCCAGCACCCACGGGCCATCCCCCGCAGCCCGAACCCCAGGCGAGGCCAGACGGCCCACAAACCGCCCCATCACCACAACAGCACCGCAGCCCCACATCCCCGGTCACCATCGCCACGCGGCGCATCAAAGGCCACGACCGATAACCGGCAGCCATCAACGACCATCCAGCCACCATAAAACGTCTGCAACCAAGCCCAACTCGCCAGTAGCCCAAGCCAAGCTGCAGGCCCAGGTCAAGCAGCCCCTCCCCAGCCATAGGCCCCAGAGGGCCGCGCCCCACCAGAAGTACCATGTTATGTGGAGTCAACGCTACCCTCCCTGTTAATATGCTTCCTTGATCCCTGACGAGGAAGCAATCTCCCAACCCTGTGTTCCTGTGCTACCTAGTGTGGAATGTGGTGGATTAAAAGTCTGAAGGGAAGCCCAGC
The DNA here is from genome assembly GCF_040054535.1 of Antennarius striatus. Lineage (NCBI taxonomy): Eukaryota > Metazoa > Chordata > Actinopteri > Lophiiformes > Antennariidae > Antennarius > Antennarius striatus. Next base: position 14,562,595 of record NC_090783.1, on the reverse strand, counting down.
GCTGTCCAGATTACTCCAAACATCGCAGTGTGTGTGTGTGTGTATGTTGCATTAAAATAGAAGGATGGGGGGGGGGGCATGTGAGGCGAATATGGGGAGGATGCAGCGCCCTAGAGCACTGCAATCTGCCCCACAACCATGCCCACTGCCCTCACCCCCATCCATTCCCAAAGCCATAACTGTGTCCTGCATGTGCCTAAAAGTTATCATGTATTGTGTAGTGTGAGATATGTGAAGTGAACATTAGGAGGCAATCTGGTGTGGGCCCTGCCCACATGAACAGGGTCGTGAGGGGGACCAGCATCACAGCCAGCCAACCACCCAGAGCCCGCAACCCAGCCCGGCCACGACCACCAGGGCCCCGGCAAGGCCACAGGCACCTGGCGTCAACCAAAGCTACCGATGACCAACCGGCAACCGGCCCAAGCCACCAACCCGCCCTGCAACAACAACAACCCAGAGATGTACCACCACGGCACCACAGAGGGGAATGAAGGTGATGTATGCCCCGCCCCACCAGGCCCGGCCGTCGGGCCACAGAGGCCCAGCCCCGCAGGACCGAGGCCGGAGAGCAAGCCCAAAGCCACCACACCATCCAGGGAGGCAACCGGCCGAACAGCCAGGTAGGAGTGCTAATTGACTCTGGGGCTGACTCTAACCTGACTGACATGTTTGTCGTCACGTCATTCAATAAAGAACCTTTGACCAAGGGCATGGATGGCCCTGGATGGTTGTCTCCTCTGGCAGGTCACTCACCAAACTGTTCCTTTGCTAATGTGCTTGTCACGGAGAGACCCTCTATTTCCACCTCACTCACCCTCCACAGCAACCAATGATTTTTGGGGTACTCGTGGGTGCTTAAACATAACCCACACATAGACTGGGCTTCCAGAAAAATCCTGCAATGGAGTGCACAACGTCAATTTGTCTGTTTAAAATCAGTCCCATTGACCATTAACACCGGTCTGACAACCAAGGGGTCCGACTTAACGGGATTTCCTGAGGAGTACGATGACATGAAGGAGGTATTTAGTAAGGCTTGAGCCACGTCGCTTCCTCCTCACCAATCTTATGACTCTGTGATCAACATTCTCTCTGGTACAACCCCCCCTAGGGGCAGACTGTATTCCATTTCAGCCCCGGAGATGAAGACCATGGACAGGTACATCCAGGACTCATCGGCTGCAGGTCTCATTCATCCCTCTTCCTCCCCTGCTGGTGCAGGGTTTTTCTTTGTTGAGAAAAAGGATAAAAATGTACGACCATGCATTGACTATCAATCAATCAATCAATCAACTTTTATTTATAAAGCGCTTAATCACATCTCAAGATATTTCAAAGCTCTTCACAGATAGAAAGCCAACAGTGCCCTCCAGAGCAAGCATAAGCGACGGTGGTGGGGAAAAACTCCCTCATTGAGGAAGAAACTCCGGGCAGGACCCAGGCTCTGGAGGGCGGTCATCCGCCTTGACCTTTTGGTTGGGAAAAAGAAATACACTGGGGTTTTAACGAAATAACTGTCAAGAACCGGTATCCACTCTCACTCATCTCGTCCGCCTGTGAGGTATTGCAGGATGCAACCATTTTCACAACGCTGGATTTAAGGAATGCTTATCATCTTTTTCGCATCAAGGAGGGGGATGAGTGGAAGATGTGCTTCAACACTCCAAGCGGAAGTTATGAATATTTGGCTATGGCTTTTGGTCTTACTAATGCCCCTGCTTTATTTCAATGTCTGGTTAATAATGTGCTGCGGGATTTTCTTAACGTCCGTATATTTGTGTACATGGATGCCATTCTCATTTTTTCTAAGTCCAGACAGGATCGTGTTATTCTTGTACAGCAGGTATTGCAGCGTCTGTTGGACAATCAGCTTTTTGTTAAGGCAGAGAAGTGTGAGTTCAATGTCTCAGAGGTCTCCTTCCTGGGGTTCATCATCGGCGTCGGGAAAATTTCCATGGACCCAGTCAAGACTTCAGCGGTTACTGCTTGGCCAACTCCTGCTTCCCGTAAGGATCTATAATGGTTCCTAGGGGGATATGAGGATTATATGAGGATTCATTCGAAACTACAGTTTGGTAGCAGCCCCGCTTACAGCCCTCACCTCCCAGAAGGTCCTCTTCAGAGGTTCCCAAGCCGCAGAGGAGGCCTTCGGGGAGTTGACGGCCAAATTTGCCTCTGCTCCCATTCTGACTCTTCCAGACCCCATTCGGTGGTTCATTGTGGAGGTGGATGCCTCAGACTCCGGAGTAGGAACGGTTCTTTTACAGCGGTCAGCCGAAGACTGCAAGATCCATCCCTGTGCCATCCTCTCCCACAAGTTGTCACCCATGGAGAACAATTACGACATTGGTAACTGGGAACTACTCGATGTGAAATTGGCACTCGAGGAGTGGAGGCACTTGTTGGAGGGGGCAGAACAGCCATTCATCATTTGGACTCACCATAAGAACTTGGAGTACATTCAGTCTGCCAAGGGGCTAAACTCTCGGCAGGCCAGGTGGGCTTTGTTTTTTAACCGGTTTAACTTTTATCTCTGCTACCGACGAGGATCAAAGAACATTAAACCTTATGCCCTTTCCCACCAGTTCCAGTCAGACGATCCTCCAGCTTCGCTCAAAAACATTCTGGCTGAAACATGTGTCGTTAGTGCCGTTACCAGGGAGGTGGAGGACTTGGTAAAGCGTTCCTTGAAGGAACACCCAGCTCCCAGTGCCTGTCCCAACAATCGTTTATTTGTCCCTGTTGGTCTCCATCCTCAGGTTCTGCAGTGGGGACATGGTTCCCAATTGGCGAGCCACCTTGGGGTTAGGCGCATGTTAGCCATGTTGCGGCAGTGATTCTGGTGTCCGTCCATGGATGAAGATGTCAAAAAGTTTGTTGCCGCTTGTCCGACCTGTGCTCAACACAAGAATTATCTTCTTCCTCCCTCTGGACTTCTCCAGCTGCTGCCTCTGCCACGCCGTCCCTGGTTGTATATATATCTGGACTTTGTCACTGGACTACTGGCCTCTGAGGGTAGCACAGTTATTCTTACTGTTATTGATCGATCTTCTAAGTCTGTGTATTTGGTACCATTACCCAAGTTGCATTCTGCCAAAGAGACTGCTGAGCTGCTGCTCCTCCATGTTTTCCGGTTGCACGATCTCCCAAATGACGTGGTCCCTGACCGGAGGCCACAATTTACATCTCGCTTCTGGCAGGAGTTCTGCAGCTTGCTGGGGGCCAAAGTCAGTCTGACCTCCAGATTTCATCCGCAGTGTAACGCCCAAGAGGAACGTGTGAACCGAGAGACGGAGACAGCATTGTGCTGAATGGCATCTTGCAACCTCTCATCTTGGTCAAGACAATTACTCTGGATGGAGTACACCCACAGCACTCTGCCCAGCTCTGCCACTGGTCTCTCGCCTTTCCAGTGTTCACAGGGTTATCAACCACCGTTGTTTCCAGAGCAGGAATGGGAGGTTGGTGTCTCTTCTGTTCAGATGTTTGTTCGACAATGTTGCCACACTTAGATGCTGGCCCGGACCGCCTTACTCTGTCAGATCGTTACAGGCGGTTCGCCTGCTCCTGGGTCAATGGGTCTGATAGTCTATGCGATCTCCCTCTCTGTGTTGAGTCACAGAAGGTGGCTCCTTGGTTTGTGGGGCCATTCCCCATCTCCAAGATCATTAACCCAGCGGCCATTCGTCTGCGATTGCCCCGTTCCATGAGGATACACCCCATGTTTCATGCGTCCAGGATCTACCCACTGTGAGAGAGCAGCGTTGTAACCCCCCCAGGCCCCCACCATCCCCCTGGCTCATCAATGGTGCCCCAGCCTACACGGTCCATCACCTCCTCAGGTCTGGACTTTCTGGCCAGGGTGTCCAGTACTTGGTTGACTGGGAGGGGTATGGTCCGAAGGAACCATCTTGGATCCCGGCTCAGAGCATCCTGGACCTGGCTCTGATCATGGACTTTCATCGGGACCACCCCGACCGGCCTGGATGTATATCAAGGGCCACCCATAGAGGTGAGGGTGGCTTCTGTCACATCTCGGGTCTAATAGTTTCTGTTTGTTTGTTTTTCTTACTAACATGTCATTTCAGATTCTGCCCTCATTTGCAATCAGCTCATTCTCTTCTCACCTGCCTTCTCTTCACACACCTGCAGCCACTCCCCAATCTGCCTCCATCCTTCAAATGCCAACTCAGCCTTCTGCTGTCTGCCAGATTGTTTAGTGTCCGCTCTGACTGTCCAGCCTACATATCCTGCCTGATTTTGACCATGTTTGAATCCCATCTGCTTTCTTGACCCAGCCTGTTGCCTTCTCATCTGATCTGTCTGTCTGGTTTGTTGATTGCTCCGTGCCTGACTCTGCCTGATTCTGGACTGTGTTGTTTTGCCTATCATTTATTGGATACCTCTGCCTGTTGGACTAATTACTTGGAACCTGAACCCTGCCTGTACATTAAACCTTTTTGAGAGTTGACCCACCTGCTACTCTGTCATGCTTTTGGGTTCCCCCTGCCAGTCGTGTTCAATACCCTACCATTCAGATATTGGAAATACAAAATCAAAATATGTCAGTCTTTTCTCACAGAGCTCACTCTCAATCACACACACATACACACACACACACACACACACACACATACACACACACACACACACACACACACACACACACACACACACACACACACACACAGACCTTACCACCACCACCCTGCCTATTGTTCTTCAGTTCCGCTGGAATGTGAATTCCCACAGTTGGATTGGGTGGCTGAGTGCACACAAATATGAAAAATATCATGCAATTTCCCCAGAATCATATTGCGGCTGTGACCTCACAACCAGCTGTGGAATCACTAGAAACTCACATTGCTATCACCTGTCAGACTACCTGTGGATATATTGTATATTCAGTGTATTACTCATTTCCTTAACTGCAATGAGGTTGACATCAAGCAAGGTCAATGTTCAGCAGCAATCTGAGGCTAACAAAAGCAAAGATTGACATTGTGCATTCAATGTTGAGAGTCAAAACATATTACCAACATAAACGTAGACTATAGGAGTCACAAGACGCTCAAATACACAAAACCAATTATGTTTACCAGTCAACTTATCTTGCCAGGTGCAGCACCTGAGCAAAATAATTTCTGTCGTTGTTGTTATTGTTCATGTTATAACAATCATCTTCCAACCACTTCATCTGCCATTGCGGGTCACCGGGTACTGCGGCCTGTCCCAATTGACTAGGGGCGTGAGGCAGGGGACACTCCAGACACAACGACAGTGCACCACATACTCACGTACAGTCAACCCTCGGTTTTCAAACATAATCCATTCCAGAAGGCTGTTCGAAAAGTGAGTTGTTCGAAATCCGAAACTATTTTTCCCATTATAATTAATGTAAATAATTTTAATCCGTTCCAAGTCTAAAAAACAACTTTTTCTAAGTTTTGTTTTTACTATTTTACACCATAAACTGCACTGTATACTGTTTACCATAAATAAAAAGGGGAAGGAACAGACACTGTGTTTTATTTTAATAAAAGATATCCTATCGAACTTTGAACACGAATGCACTACGGAGGAAGCATCCTGAGCAGTTCGCTCGGCTCCCAAGTGAGTCGCGTTCAGGTACGCTCGGCTTCTATTGGTTTACACCATAAACTGCACTGTATACTGTTTACCATAAATAATAAAGGGTAGAAATAGACAGTGTTTTCTTTGAATAAAAGATATCCTATCGAACTTTGAACACAAATGCGCTACGGAGGAAGCATCCTGGGCATTCGAGTTCGCTCAGCTCCCGAGTGAGTCGCGCTTAGGTACACTCGGCTTCTTTCGGTGTGGTCGAGAGCCAAATTTTGGTCGAGTTCAGAGACGTCAAATTCTTGGATTTTCTGGTCGAAAACTGATTTGGTCAAGAACAGAAGCGTTCGAAAACCGAGGTTTGACTGTATATGCACAAACAAACATTCACACACACTCACACCTTCGGACAAGTTGGGACTGGCCAATTAACCTGAAGCGCATGTACAGTATTTGGGGATGGGAGGAGGCCGGAGACCCCAGAGAGAACCCATGTAGACCCACGGAACTGTCTTGCTGTGCGGCGGCAGCGCTTCCCACTGTGCCACCATATCGCCCTATGTTATAGCACACAGTAACTGAGAAAAATGAGATATAATGATGTGGTTCTTTTGTGTTGAACCTATTCCAAACAGGCTTCAGCACCAGTTTTGTTTGGTGGTACAGGTAGCATACAAACTCCCTCTTCAAGTGTATGTATATGTGAATAAGGCAGCATATTCAAAGCTGGGAAGTGACGTCATTACTTTCAGAAGTCAGTCACTCGGAACTGAAAAGTAATTTTTGGTGGGAGGCGAAAAGTCTTCAAACCCTGCAAAGTCCAGTTGCTTCAGATTCAACACTACACTACACTGCACTAACATTCTGAAGGAAAGGCGCTTTTTAAGAGGACAAAAAATGGAGACTATACTCAACATTAACAGCTTTCATCCTGAATCATAAGTAGAACCAACTCACCAAACCAGACTCAGTAGTAACTACAGTGCACCCTCGAGCATTTGCACGTCAACACTCACAACTTCACCTCATCGCGGATTTTTGGTAGGTAGTCACGTGATACCATACGGACATTCTATTGGCTGACAGCATCTGGAAGTGCGCTACGTTCCGTGAGTCTCGGAACGCAACGCACTTCCACGAGAGACAAAAGTGCTTTAATCAGCCGATAAATGTGTGGGAAAAGGTAATACAGATAGAAGGTGGTTTAATATCAGTATGGGGAGGGTTCATAAATGTTTAAATTACCGTAAATAATAAGATAAATAGTTTGTCGCTATATCACAGATTTCGTTATTCGCGTGTGGTTCCTGGAACGCATTAACCGAGAGTAACGAGGGCATACTGTAGTTGATATTGATCATCTATGTTCTTCTTGTCTCATCAAGTAATAAGGTGTTTCATCTTACAGAATGTTAATGTGCATCACTCTTAGATACTAAGGAAACTAGAAAACATCATTTTACCAGTTGAACATCCAGATCCTTTGGGAATGAGCAAATTTGTATACTTCAAAAACCTCTGCCATCCTCTACTATCTTTTGCTATCCTGTCCTATCCTGTCCTGTCCTGTCCTATCCTGCCCTATCCTATCCTATCCTATCCTATCCTATCCTATCCTATCCTATCCTGTCCGATCCCATCTCATCCCATCCCATCCCATCCCATCCCATCCTATCTTATCCTGTTCTGTTCTATCCTGTCCTATCCTATTTTTTGGTCTCACAAATCCAGTGTCAGATAAAGAAAAGTAGTACTGGGTGTCCAATTTGATAATGGAGATGGCCAGCTGAATACCCAGAAAATCTTGTTAACAACCTTTTTAAAGGAGAAAACAGTGCTTCATTAGGGGTTGAACAGAGTTCTTGATTTACATCTCTTAGATGAGAAGATAACCTCAACATTATTAAAGTCAAGATAAGAGATCAATGGTGATGAGCTACTCATGTGCACAGTCAGAAAAAGCAAGGTAGTCATTTCTTAGCAAATTGGAAATGAGGAAATTCTATTTTTACTTATATGTTGCTGTTTTTCCCTCATTCTTGCTATTTTCAACATTTTGAAGGAAACATCTGGAAATCCTGTGGGCCTCTTTGTGTCAGAAAACGTGTAGGACAAAATATGATCCTCCTCTATTTCCAATTAAATGATTATCTCGACTAAACCTAAGCAGACTCAAAGTACAAGTCACTTTCAGATTTGCATTGCACCGCAGGGCTAAAACACTGTAGCTTTCTGTAGCTTTTCTATTAGAGTGGTGCCTCCCACTCAAGAGAAACTATGCCTTTGTCGAAGGAGTTCTTAACTGTTCCCTGTCAATACCAAACAAAGTCCAACTCATTTGAATCTCAGTCAGCTTTCTTTTTCTTGCTGTGCTGTTTCAGTGACAGTTTCTCTCGTGGTCTGTTAATTCCACCATCTCATCTAGGGTGTACCCTGCCTTTTGCCTGTAGCCTTGCTCTGCTGGAGATAGACTCCAGCAGACCTGTGATCCACAAGGAGGATAAGAGGGTGGATGGCTGGATGGCTGGATGGATGGATGGATGGATGGATGGATGGATGGATGGATGGATGGATGGATGGATGGATGGATGGATGGGCGGGCGGACAGACGGATGGATGGGCAGTTTCCTTACAGGGATTGTTAAAACCTAAAAGAAAAAAGTAGAGTTTAGTGGGGCTCACAGTTTGTTATTTTGTTATGTATGTTAAAGACAACATATGGGAACAATCATTTACCAGGTATCACACAACAAATGCCAGGTCAAGAAATACGCAGGCAATTTCCTTCTCATGGGTCCCAATATAATAACTGTAAAAGTTATTGTAAAAGCAAATCATGTGAGACATTTCTTGTATCTAAATAGTGTTTACTTGCATTCAGTTTGGAAGATGACAGGGGGAAATAACTGTAGGCCTATGTTGTAATCTTTGGAACAAACCCCCCCAGACACACACACACACACACACACACACACACACACACACACACACACACACACACACACACACACACACACACACACACACACACACACACACACACACACACACACACACACACACACACACACACACACACTGAGTGACTGGAGGGAAAGCATGGTAGTGGAGAGATAAGCCTCCTTTGTTGGCCGGCTGACACTTAGAAACCATTAATTAGCCTGGACCCAGGGAAACAGTTCAATGACCTAACCATTTGTGTTTGTGTGTTTCAGTGTCAGCGTCACTTCTCACTCTCAGCACAATCTCCCCAACTGACTGATTTTTTTTCAAGAAATTTGTATTGAATAATATATATAGCACCGTCTGTCAATCCGTTTACTTCTTGATGACAAAAAAAACTATGTCTTTATTTGAATCTTTTCAACTGACATGCTATTTGTTTTTCCACTTTCTTTATTGAAAGGTTTATGGTAGATAATTTTCTGCATGTCCCAAATAGGCACTCTGCACACAATTACTTACAAAAATAATTTAGTGCATTATTTATATTAAATGTGGATGGACAGTTTTTATGATAAAGAAATTTTTGCACTCTTTGAAAAACGTGTGTGTTTATATACACGCACATGTTTATATATACAGTATATATATATGTATATATATATACATATATATATATGTGTGTGTGTGTGTGTGTGTACTGTATATGTGTATATACATGTGTATATGTGTGTACATATACACACATGTATATATACATATACATACAGTATGTGTGTGTGTGTGTGTGTGTGTGTGTGTGTGTGTGTGTGTGTGTGTGTGTGTGTAAATATCTAACGCATATACAAAGTGATTCCACCACTGAGAAATCACTCTTCCTTGGATCAGTGTTTGGTAAATGGGAAATCCAAATAACAAACAATCCAATGAAAAAAAAAACTAAGAAAGAGTCAGAACTGAGGAAAACTTGAATTCTTGATGGAATTCTTAGGACGGTGTGAGGGATCACCCTAAAGTGGTACAGATGGAATATACTGATTTAGAATAATAAGGCTGAGACATAATCATTGTGGTGGGAGAACACAGAATAATAAGTCTGAAATGAGAAGAGAGGTAGAAAAGTCTTCTTTTTCTTTCGGCTTTTCCCTTCAGGGGTCGCTACAGCGAATCAATTGTCTCCATCTAACCCTGTCTTCTGCATCTTCTTGTCTCACACCAACTATCTTCATGTCCTCTTTCACTAGGTAGAAGAGTGAAGAGGCAAAATAGGAAACGGGAGTATAAAAAATTCATAAAAATTAAAATATTACCTCCACTGACCGGCCATTTTTCTCGTTCTATGAACCCTTCCACTGAACAAAACATGGTACAGATCAATCCTTTTGAGTGGAAAAAAAACATGCTAAAGTGCCTTCTGTATGATCATTATATAATTTTGAATTACAACCTTCCAGAAATTATAACATTTCTTGAAGTTGAAAAGCCGAGTGAAGAAAATGTATGAAGACACCACTAGGGTTCACTTCCAGGGGAAAAAATCTGATAAGTTATTCTGTAAGATTCCCTTAAACCAAATGAACTTTGATTATTGACTGGCTGATTTAATGGTTCCCTTGCAGAAGAAAAATTGTAATATCCTCGGTGCAACAAAGTGAAGATCCTCCATTTACCTTTCAATGATATTTATAACATCTAAGAAGTATAGGAAAACATTTTAACATCTTAACCAGTTAACTGTTGTGTGACTATGCCAAATCTTTCTGTGTGCTGATTCTCCACCACATACATTTAGTGCCCCTTTTATTATTTTTGGCCTCTGTCTCTCATACTGACTGAGCCTGCCACTGGGGGTTGGTATCTTGCTGGAGGATGTTTAACTCATGTTATTTTCTCTCCCTTTGTCTCTCACTCATATAAACAACAAATCCCTGGCTAAACATTGACCTCTTGGTTTGGCAATTAATTGTGCACAAATGCACACTGAACACATAAGACTAATAGCTCAGACCCCCCACAGACAGCAGGTCAAGGTTATATACTGAGACCCTCAAACATCTCTCTCTCTCTCTCTCTCTCTCTCTCTCTCTCTCTCTCTCTCTCTCTCTCTCTCTCTCTCTCTCTCTCTCTCTCTCTCTCTCTCTCTCTCTCTCTCTCTCTCTCTCTCTCTCTCTCTCTCTCTCTCTCTCTCTCTGTTTTGTTCTGTCTGTACATCAGTGTTTGTGTGTGTTCCCTAATAGGAATGCTATGCTTTTGGCCAAGCAATCACATCTGTGGAATTTGAGCTGACATGAAAATAATTGCTTCACTTTGGCTCATTGCAACAAATGTTATGTTCTCACAGTCAGAGATGCATTGCAATTTGCTCTTTAAACTCATCATAACCTGCTTCTCAAAACATTTCCACTCAGTGTGTCTCACCCGGCTTCAACTGACAGTTAAAGATCTTATTTTGTGTCAAACTTTGTGTATAAAATTCGTGCCGCAATCATACTTGTGTGGTTGTGTGTCTGCTTGAGTGCATTCAATGCATTTATGTGTTTTTGTATGTGTGTACAGTATGTGTGTTATGAACTGGATAAATGGGGCGGCAGTGGCTCAGCGGTAGAGCGAGTCATCGTATGATTCAAGATCGGCGGTTCGATTCCCACTGCCGCCCCATTTATCCAGTTCATAACACAGTGTCTGACAGTGGGAGGTGTCAGCTCACCTCTGGAGCACTGCCGAGGTACCCTTAAGAAAGGCGCTGTCCCCCTCACAAGCTGCTCATTTGGGCGCTCCATAAAGGGGGTTGCCAGCCTCTCTACCTCCCTTTGAATGCCTACAGGCCCCCTTGTGTGTGTGCACGTGCTACAGGGGTCTGTACTCACGAATAAGTACAGTCCTGCTCACCATTTTTGGCACCCATAAAGTACATATTGTGGTATATCTACTGAACAAAATGAATTAAGTGAAACTTTGGTTTTCTATAGAGAACTTGTGTTTGATACAAAAGAGCAAATGATAAACAAAAATCTAAAACAATAGACAATAGGAGGATAAAATAGAAAAACTTAAATTGTGCTGTGTCACTGGTGTTAGCACCCTTTCGTGTAAATCAATATGGAAACACATTGTGACTCACCTTTGGTAAACCAAAAATGAGAATCACCTGTGATCAATTGTGCCCAGGTGACATGAATTAACCAATGAATGATGACTTCCATGTCTTAAAAAACCACCTTTTTCACACTGGGGAAGACAAAAGAGCTTTCTGAGGACATCAGAAGTGCAATAATTCACAAACACAAGACCTCCAAAGGGTATAAGGCCATCTCCAAAGACCTTGGTATCCCGGTTTCAACAGTGCATAACATGATTAAGAAGTTTCATGAGCATGGAATTGTCAAGAAGCTCCCTGGATGTGGGGGAAAGAGAAAATTGATGACAGAAGTCTTCAAAGTTTGGCGCGAATAGTGGGAAAAATACCATGTCAAAGATGCAAAGACCTGAAGGCCAACCTGAAACAGTCTGGGGTCATGGTTTCAACAAGTACCATACGCCGCACACTAAACCAAGCAGGGCTGTATGGACAAAGGCCAAGGAAGACACCATTAGTGGGGCAAAGAAAAAAAAAGGAACGTCTAATCTTTGCTAAGGAGTATCTGGACAAACCACAATCCTTCTGGGAAAATGTTTTGTGGACCAATGAAACAAAAATAAAGCTTTATGACAATGCACACCAACAGTTTGTTTACAGATGTTGCAATGAAGCCTACAAGGAAAAGAACACCCTCCTAACAGCTAAGCATGGTGGAAGATTTCTTAATGCTGTGGGGCCGCTTTGCTGTATCTGGTACTGGAGGCCTTCATCTTATCACAGGAATCATGACATCGGAGAATTACCAAGACATTCTAGACCGACACATCCTACCCAGTGTTGAAAAACTTGGTTAAAGTTGATGATTATGGGTCCACAAGCAAGACAAAGACCAAAAGCACACATCCAAAAGCATGCAGGAATGGTTGAAAAGGGAAAAAATTACTCTTTTAAAATGGCTAGCAATGAGTCCTGATCTCAATCCGGTTAAAGATGTCTGTGTAGGTTTTCAGTCATCCAGGTCATGGTTATCCAAAAGCTGTTGAGTCGATCCACTGGACATTAAGAAAGTTCTTGAAGACGTTTCGTCTCTCATTCAAGAGACTTCTTCAGTCCAACTGAAGAAGTCTCTTGAATGACGTTTCATCTCTCATCCAAGAGACTTCTTCAGTCCAACTGAAGAAGTCTCTTGGATGAGAGACAAAACGTCTTTAAGAACTTCCTTAACGTCCAGTGGATCGACTCAACAGCTTTTGGATAATCCGATTGAAAATCTTTGGTGATTAACTGAAATCTGCCATTGGGGAAAAGAAACCTGCAAACATTCAATAACTTGAACTATTTGTACAGAAAAAGTAGGAGGAAACGCCAGCTGACCATCTTCAGCATCTTGCTCAAGGCTACATCAGCATGTAGACTGGGAAGAATGGGCCTTGAAACAGCGACCTTCCAAAAAGAGGAAGGTCATAGGTTCACTGAAGCCACAGCTTGGAAAATGTCACATGCTGATACAGGAAATGTGAAAGGATTCCACAAAAGAAATGTGAACTGAAATGTCACTAATACTGTGGGTCATTACTTTATTTCCACAGATAAACTTGCCACTTGTATATTACAAATTTCCACATCATGCCACATCCTTCTCTGGCTCATACATACACAGAATATTATTAAATATACCGTATCTTGAATGAAAGGCATTCCCATCAGTTTGAGAAAATTGGTATTAAACACAAATTGGATTGTTGTTTTTTTGTTTGTTTTTAGTCCCAAGAGGGGTGGAGGTGATTTTGCAATCATACATTACTTTCCTCTCAGAAAAATGGAGTTTCCATCCTGGTCTAAAAATAAAAAAATAAAAAAAATTTAAATACAAGTCATCTTTTTGTAAACCCAATCTGGTTTAATAAATAAATAGTTTTTGTGTCCAATTTTAACAAAATACCACGTACTATATTAATCATCTGTTGGAAATGCCTTGAGGCATGAAATAGAACTCTATCACAGGATTTTTTGCAACCTTCCGGATTTCAAATCAACCTAGAAACAGAGCAAAACGGAACAATGTGGTTTCATACAAATCCAGGTTTATCACAATATTCAAACAGAGCCTGAGTTCCTGCGAATAAGGGTCACTTCAAGTGAACATGAGTCTTACACCTGCTTGAAATACATAATATGTAAATGTATTGTATCTAGGGTGGGACTGAACACAGTAGCTTTAATTTCATTAATGTTGGTTAACATTTTTTTTTCTCAATGTCACAACGTCCAAAACAATGAAGCCAACCTGTGTAGAACACCATGGGGTGGGGAGGGTATGAGAGAGGAGCAGTTGATTTTCAGGGGTTCAGCGGAGGTCATTGTGAGATTGGTTGTGGGCAGTAATTCAGAGAAGGCCTGTTCTTTACAGGACATCAACAGCGTTGGAGTTTGCCTGAACTGAGGGTACTGCCACTTCATCTTTTTCATTAGGGAGCTGGGAGGTTGACAACCTGGAGAGGCTGTGAATGAGGATAGATCTGTGGCTGCAACACTGATGGGATTTGAGCTTACAGTTTTCAGCAAATGGCATGTAGTAGTTCAGCCCAACGAAAAAGCCCTCCATATCTGGAAGGAGATATGTAGACCATGGTTTCAAGCAATGTTCTGAGGGATGCAATGTAGCTTGAATGTATGAGAGACTATGCAATGTGTATCGTGTGTCTGAGGCAGCTAAAAACCCAGGGAACGTGGCCCTGACACCAGAGTCTGACGAGGGAAGCTCCATCACTATCAGGAGGTGTCAGGGTGACTGAGCAGGGGTGAGTGTAAACAGTTGCTTGACACATCTAAATTCTGAGTCTGCCTCACATGCTTAAAAATAAGGGTTACGCTGAGTTTTAGGAGGATACAACCAAAATGTAATGTAAGGTCAAATTTCAACAGATATTGACAAATTCAAGTGAATTAAACCAGTATTTCTGTGTAGTGGGTCCCTTCCTGTCGGCCGCTCTTTAGTTGAGTCCAGGATCATGACCCTTCTCAATCATGATACACAAAAAAATGAGGAGGTTTAAGATCACATTTTCCGTCATGCACCGGCGTCGTGACCGGAGGATCCCCTCATCTCTCACCTGTAAGTCTCCTGGGATAGGCTCCAGCAAACCCATGACCCACAAATGCAGAAGAAGCAGGTAAGAAGATAAAGAATGAATGAATGGAGATCACATTTTTTTCTGCTTGACAGAGTCTCCCTGAGTAAATCGGACCTATTGGACATGCTCATCCAAGACTTTAGGATGTTGCAAGAAATTAGGATGTTGCAATGTTTTAAGGAGAACACAACACAACAATGAAGCACGCAATGATCAGAATCATATTTCAAACCTGTTACTAATCTGAGCATCCTACTCCTGTAGGTTCATCTGACTTTACTCAGCATAGTATAGAAAAGATGTGATCAGTCAATAAATCAATCACCTTTATTTATATAGCACTTAATCACATCTGGAGATATGGACACAATCTGTTCAAAAACTGTCCACAAAACTAAAATAAATACCAAAGAGCTACTTTAACAGAATCTTAGATTATATTTGATTACAACTGCCACATTACAGCATGATCAGAATTTGGTATGGGTGGTCAGTTTCCTTTATGTGTCTGTGAAAGTGAAGGTGGGCATAAACCAGCATCAGAATCCTCAGTTTCCTTTAAAGCAGATGTGAATGTCTGCCCACAGAAGTCCTAATTATGAGAGAATATTTATGGCCACTTAACAATGTAGTTGGTAGCCTACTACAAGTATCTACGCCAAAGGTTCTTAACAGATTTTTCTAACAGCTCAACCTTCAACACCATAATCCTGGACTTTTTGGATAAACAGCTTCCACCTCAAATCTCCACTTCAATCTTCAAATATATAACAGACTTTCTGTACCCTTCTGTATCACACTCAACAAGGGTTTCCCCACAAGATTGTGTACTGAGTCCATTCTTGTGCCGTTTGTACACATACAATTGCACACCAACCTATCCCTTCAACTCCATCATCAGATTTGCTGATGACAACATCGGGTATGGGCAGGCAGGACAGACCGGGCCCCATCAATAGGATCTGCTTTGAAAGGTCCACTCATATAAATTTTTGGGTGTCCACATCACAGGCATCCTCTCCTGGACTGATGACAGCATGGCTGTGGTAAGCAAGGCCTAGCAGCTGAGCATACTCGTGTACTGTATCTCGGTGTGGTATGATGGTTCCTCAGTAGCAGACAGGAGAGCTGTGCCGAGAGTAGTCAACACCACACAGAAGATCACTGGTTGCTTTCTGCTGTCGCTGGACAACAATGCCAGCTCTTGCTACTTAAGCAGGACTGCTAATATAGTCAGAGATCCAGCTCACCCCCTCCATATGTTAAACTGCTTCCTTCAGGCCGGTGCCACAGGTCACTATAAAACTCGAACAAATAGACTTAGACTGTTTTTTCCCAGAGCAGTCATCGCTCTGAAGTCTCAAGTCTAACATAATGACAACAAAGGCTTTCTATTTCTACCAGCATAAACAACACCCTAAGTCCTGGTGACAGTGTTAAGATTCTGTGTACTAACTGACAGTAATAGTGTGGGGTGCACAACTCTCTGTTTGCAGTGATGATTAAAAAAAAACAGGATAATAATAAAAATCAGTAATAATAGCAATAATTTCCCCTGTAATTAGCCACTTTTGGATTTTGGTCTATTTTTTTTGGCTTGTTAGAGCAGTGGTGTTCTCAGAACAGGGAAAACAAATCCAAAAATTTCTGGAATTTTCTCTGACATATGCACATTTCACAGTGGAGATTCAATAAATGTATTGTGTTTGCTATGTGTGACACAATGATTAAGAAGAATTGCCATTGACAAACAACACCTGCACATAGTGTTGGACAATGTCAGAAAAACATCTGCCATCTTTACGACCTGCAACCACATCCTGTGACCCCTCAGAGACAAAAGTTTCACTTGTTGTGTATCAAAAACACAAGCAGCAGAAATCACACCAATGCACACTGAATTATTTTTTTAATATTTTGATATTTATTTATTTTTAAATCACCTTGATTTAAATTAAGGACCAGTTGTTTACACAAAAAAAGAAAATCTGCAATTTTAGAAAGTGTTTATTGTTTGACGGTAAGTCAAATGAGTTATAGACCTAGATGGTATTTTTCATAATGGGTTTTTTAATTGTGTCTTCTTCTTCTTTTCCTTTCAGCTTTTCCCTTCAGGGGAATCACAGTGAATCAGTTGCCTCCATCTAACCCTGTCTTCTGCATCCTCTTCTCTCACACTGACTACCGTGTATCGAAATTAAATCAAACACATCCTTTGCCTCAGATCCTTTTAGACAAGCAAGTATTTCCATGACAGTAGATTCTGGGACTTTCTTATTTGCACTAAAGTTTTTGGCCAAACACTTTGCTGAATCCATATAACATGAGTGATTGTTGACAGAGTTTGTTTTCTCACATCGCCATCGGTTTCCCGATGGACCTGGGCTATAGGCGGGGGTCGGCGTGGGGGCGCCTGTGGGCGGGTTGGCTGCGGTGGGCCTCTGATAGGGCCTGGCATGAGCTGCCTGGGATGGCCAGCGATGTGCGGGGGCTGGCGGCCTCTGGTCGGCTTTCCTCTATGGCCGGCGGCGCGGGGGGGCTTGTGGCCCACTGGGGTCTCTGCCGTATCTGGAGGGTAGGTATGGCCCCTATCTCTGGTCTGCCCGCGCTTGTGGGAGGCATGACGGGCATGTGGAGTTACAAGACCCTATACTCGGACTGGGGGGGCTATGTAGGGGGATGGGTCATATGTCGCCCGGTCACTGCGGCTGACCCCTGGGTCTGCGGGGGGCATTCCTGTCTCCTGGGGTTGGGGGATTGGGCGGGATGTGGGCGTGGCGGATGGGAGGTGGTGGGGGGCCTCCCTGCCCCGTGCCCCTTGGGCCTGTCCCGTGTGCCCTGGCAGTGACGGCCGTTGCCTCCTTTGGATCCCTGGGTCTACGTGGTTCTCGGTGCCCCCGGTGGTTCTTCAGATGATGGCTTCTGGATGCTCCTGGCTGCCGGGGTTGGGAGTGCTCGACTGGCGTGGCCCTGTTGAGTTCTGGTAGCCTATCTGGGTGTTGGTGATCACACATGCATGTTGGGTCAGGGTAGACCAGCTCCTGTCGAGTCCATTATTGAGGACCATTGGGTCCCGTCAGAATGTGATGAGTCTCACTTCAGTCATCACAATATTATGCCCTCTATCTTACTCCTACACTGGTTTCCTCTGGTGGCCTATTCTAATTATCAGGACCTCCACTAATCTGATGTTTTGTAACACTGCTGTTGAAATATCAGTTCTAAGATAGAATAAAACAGCCTAAACCTTTTTCACTCCAACACCACTGCCTGTCTATCCACTACCTTGTTTGTGTTTTCTCTCCCTGTCTCCTTTTGCTTTCCCCCTTAACTCACAGGGGTGCAGCACTTCCCTCTCTGGCTCACAATAGGAAATTCTAATAAAGACTGACAATTCAGTTCCCAGAGAGGAGTGGTGACGGTCACATGCACGCATTAAAAATAAAATAAATAAATAAATAAAATTCACTGACGCTATGCAGACTATCATAGCCTTTGCAGTGCTGAATGTGCCCCCTGCTATGCGCACAAGTTAGCTAGTTAACACTGGAAACAAAGGGCAGCCACTCACAAAGCCAAAGTGAAATAGAAATGCAGTTCTTTTAAGACAGAATGGCTGTCGGAAGACATGTGTAAATGCAAATAGATGAACAAACAAGATTTTTTTTCTTGTTGAGATAGTTCTAAGCAAGAAGCAGACGAAGCCATTAACCTGGACAAAGTGTACAACCACGTGAAAAATAAGGTAAAGTGTAAAGCAGATTTGTGCAGTGGCAAGCAGTGCATTTTACACCTAGGCCTTCAGTGATGTCCTACTTAGTCAAACTTGCATAAATACATCCCATAACACTGTAAGTGGCTCCCACCACTGCCGCCAATATAGTGTTCGGGACTGAGGTGTTTATAACGTCTCTCAAATGGGACAAAAACCATCACTTTTGAAGAGGCGTCAGCCTTACTCCTTTTATTGGCACTCGCACTGAGGAACCCACGGCCACTCAACTACGTCACAGAACAAAACCGACTGAAATGACCATCATTCATGACACCACAGCTAGAGAAATGGTTAATTTGTTCCGAAACCACCCGCAAAAACAAAATTATTTATTTTATTATTTACGGTAATTTAAACGTTTATGAACTCTCCCCATACTGATATTAAACCACCTTCTAGCTTTATTACCTTTTCGCAAACTCTTATAGACTGTTTAAAGCACTTTAATGTCTCACAGAAGTGCACTTCCGCATGCCGTCAGCCAATAGAATGTGCGTACGGTATCACGTGACTACCTACTAACAATCAGCCATGTCCTGAAGCTGCGCATGAGGAATTACTGTACAGAAATACACTAATACACTAATAGATATTGCATCACCTCTATCATGTATAAAACAGGTTACTTTCCAGCAGTCATGATAACGGCGTTATCATGAAACAAGTCTCTTTTAAATACAAAAGATTAAATAAATAAAATACTTGCACTCACCAAAGCAGCTGTTCAAAAGGCTTACTAAAACACAAAATCCATTCTTATTTCTTTCCTCAAGAACACTTTAATGACTTGGTTCTATAGTTTATCTGTGCGTTTTAATTCCACCAACAAATCCATAAACAAATTAGCTCCTTCAGGCATTGGACCCCTCTGCATAGCGCCGCCTTCTCAGAGTGAGTATCCAATCAGAAGACACGTACATGTCGGATGAACATGAGACCTGCGAACAGGCCTTAGAAGGCCAACTCATGGTCTGATTGGCTATCGCATCTGTCTTTTAACTATATGTTCCTGTTAAATCACATTGCAGGGACGTCTGCATTCTAGATTCTGAGGGTCCTGGACGGATTTCATTCAACCTGGCAACACAAGCTGAATTATGATTGGATAAAAACTCTCTAAACTAACAATAGAACTTCTTCTTTTCCTTTCAGCTTTTCCCTTCAGGGGTCGCCACAACGAATCAGTTGCCTCCATCTAACCCTGTCTTCTGCATCCTCTTCTCTCACAACAACTACCTTCATGTCCTCTTTCACTACATCCATAAACCTCCTCTTTGGTCTTCCTCTAGGCCTCCTGCCTGGCAATTCAAAACTCAGCATCCTTCTACAAATATATATTCACTATCTCTCCTCTGGACATGTCCAAACCATCTCAGTCTGGCCTCTGTGACTTTATCTCCAAAACCTCTAACATGTGCTATCCCTCTGATATACTCATTCCGGATCCTATCCTTCCTGGTCGCTCCCAAAGAGAACCTCAGCATCTTCATCTCTGCTACCTCCAGCTCTGTCTCCTGTCTTTTCCTCAGTGACACTGTCTCTACACCAAACAACATCGCTGGTCTCACCACAGTTTTGTACACCTTTCCTTTCATTTTACCTGAAACTCTTCTATCACACATCACACCTGACACTTTTCTCCACCCGTTCCATCCTGCCTGTACACACTTCTTCACCTCTTTCCCTCACTCTCCATTGCTCTGGACTCTTGACCCTAAGTACTTAAAATCCTCCACCTTCTTGATCTCTTCTCCCTGTAACCTCACTCTTCCACTTGGGTCCCTCTCATTCACACACATGTACTCTGTCTTACTGCGGCTAACCTTCATTCCTCTCCTTTCCAGGACAAACCTCCACCTCTCTAGCTTCTCCTCCACCTGTTCCCTGCTCTCACTTGCAGATCACAATGTCATCTGCAAACATTATAGTCCATGGAAATTCCTGTCTAACCTCGTCTGTCGGCCTGTCCATCACCTTTGCCCTCTTCATCTTCCTCACCATCAGAGAAATCCTACACACCACCATCCTATGCTGTTTGTCTACACTCTCGCCTACCACTACTTTACAGTCACTGATCTCCTTCAGATTACACCATCTACATAAGATGTAGTCTACCTGTGTGCTCCTACCACCACTCTTATAGGTCACCCTATGTTCCTGCTTCTTCTGGAAGAAAGGATTCACTATAGCCATTCCCATCTTTTTTGCAAAGTCAACTACCATCTGTCCTTCTACGTTCCTCTCCTGGATACCAAACCTGCCCATCACCTCCTTATCACCTCTGTTACCTGAACCAACATGTCCATTGAAGTCTGCACCAATGACAATTCTCTCACTTTTAGGTATGCTCTGCATCAAAGTCCAAACAGAATTTCTCCTTCTCCTCCAGCTCACATCCTACCAGTGGAGCATACCCACTAACGACATTGAACATCACACCTTTGATTTCTAGCATCAGACTCATCACTCTATCTGACTGCAAAGTAGTGGTAGGCGGGAATGTAGCCAAACAGCATAGGATGGTGGTGTGTAGGATGACTCTGGTGGTGAGAAAATGAGAGAGAACAAAGACTAGAAGAGGTGACAGTTGTGGACCACGGAGTAGCAAAGATTAGCCAGGATGAAGTGAGGAGGGCATTGAACAGGATGAAGAGCGGAAAGGTAGTCGGTCCTGATGATATACCAGTAGAGGTTTGGAAGTGTCTAGGAGAGGTGGAAGTAGAGTTTCTGACTGGGTTGTTCAACAGGATCATAGATAGTCAGAAGATGCCTGAGGAATGGAGAAGTGTGCTGGTGCCCATTTTAAGAACAAGGGAGATGTGCAGAGTTGTGGCAACTACAGAGGAATGAAGCTGATGAGCCATACAATGAAGTTATGGGAAAGAGTAGTGGAAGCTAGACTAAGGGCAGAAGTGAGCATTTGTGAGCAGCAGTATGGTTTCATGCCAAAAAAGAGTACTACAGATGCAGTATTTGCTTTGAGGATGTTGATAGAGAAGTACAGAGAAGGCCAGACGGAGCTGCATTGTGTTTTTGTAGATCTGGAGAAAGCTTATGACAGGGTGCCCAGAGAGGAACTCTGGTATTGTATGAGGAAAACTGGAGTGGCAGAGAAGTATGTTAGAGTGGTGCAGGACATGTATGAGGACTGTAACACAGTGGTGAGGTGTGCTGTAGGTGTGACAGAGGAGTTCAAGGTGGAGGTGGGACTGCATCAGGGATCAGCTCTGAGCCCCTTCTTGTTCGCTATGGTGATGGAGAGGCTGACAGACGAGGTTAGACAGGAATCTCCATGGACTATGATGTTTGCAGATGACATTGTTATCTGTAGTGAGAGCAGGGAACAGGTGGAGGAGAAGCTAGAGAGGTAGAGCTTTGTCCTAGAAAGGAGAGGAATGAAGGTTAGCTGCAGTAAGACAGAGTACATGTGTGTGAATGACAGGGACCCAAGTGGACGAGTGAGGTTACAGGGAGAAGAGATCAAGAAGGTGGAGGATTTTAAGTACTTAGGGTCAACAGTCCAGAGCAATGGAGAGCGTGGAAAAGAGGTGAAGAAGCGTGTAAAGGCAAGGATGGAACGGGTGGAGAAAAGTGTCAAGTGTGATGTGTGACAGAAGAGTTTCAGGTAAAATGAAAGGAAAGGTGTACAAAACTGTGGTGAGACCAGCGATGTTGTTTGGTGTAGAGACAGTGTCACCGAGGAAAAGACAGGAGACAGAGCTGGAGGTAGCAGAGATGAAGATGCTGAGGTTCCCTTTGGGAGTGGCTAGGATAGATAGGATCCAGAATGAGTACATCAGAGGGACGGCACATGTTAGAGATTTTGGAGATAAAGACAGAGGCCAGACTGAGATAGTTTGGACATATCCAGAGGAGAGATAGTGAATATATTGGTAGAAGGATGCTGAGTTTTGAACTACCAGGCAGGAGGCCTAGAGGAAAGCCAAAGAGGAGTTTTATGGATGCAGTGAGAGAGGACATGAAGTTAGTTGGTGTGAGAGAAGAGGATGCAGAAGACAGGGTTAGATGGAGGTGATTGATTCGCTATGGCGACCCCTAAAGGGAAAAGCCAAAAGGAAAGAAGAGTGCGAGTTTGGACTAAATGTGCTAAATTATTGTACTAACATTATAACTTTAGTTCTGTTGACCTCTTCAGGTCTGTGGATGTCATGGATGAGTTGCAGGTGTGTTTGTTAGATGTGTGCGTGGTTTGAATTCACACACACACAACCTTTGGCAGTGACCTGTCCATAACTCCTGTGAAGCAGTTCATGCATAGTAGTAAATAGTAGGGGGAGTAAATCTCACATGTTGAAGAAAAAAAATGTTTAAAAAATGGCTTCCTGAAAGAAATTCTTGTTTCATCATTATAACTGATCCACTTCAACATGTAATAGATTCTTCATACCCCTCCCACTAATTGCTTTTTTGAGAAGTCCTGCAACAAGCAAACAGACAAAAAGAAAAAGAAACAAGCCTGTCACTAAATCTTATTGGCATATGTGCTCGTAGGAGTACAGTGCGCCCTCGCTCCACGTGAGGAGGCAGAGCTGGAGGTAGCAGAGATGAAGCTGCTGAGGTTCCCTTAGGGAGTGACTAGGATAGATAGGATCAGGAATGAGTACATCAGAGGGACAGCACATGTTAGAGGTTACATTGGTAGAAGGATGCTGAGTTTTCAACTGCCAGGCAGGAGGCCTAGAGGAAGACCAAAGAGGAGGTTAATGGATGTAGTGAAAGAGGACATGAAGGTAGTTGGTGTGAGAGAAGAGGATGCAGAAGATAGGGTTAGATGGAGGCAAATCCGTGAAAGGAAAAGCCGAAAGGAAAAGAAGAAGAAGAAGATTGGTCACAGGCAATGTTTAAAGAAATATTAACAGAAAATAAATACATAGTATTGGCCTTGTTTACCATAGCGAACAAGTCGATTACCAACGTTAACACGGGAAAACGAAAGCATAAGACAAACCACAAAGTCCCTTCTCCAAAATAAAATTGGAAATAATTAAACAAAGAAAAGAGGACCATGACATTAATATAAATGTTAGCAATTCCATTCCTACATTCCAACAGCATGACAACATCAATGTTACTTCAGTGGGATTTATTGTTATTTCATACCTTGATTTAATTGTGTGTTTTCCCATGTAAAAAGTCGATTAGGGGGATTATCTGATCTTCACAAAGTGGACTTAACGTAATATGCTTCTTTATTCTATTACACTGTAATATGTCACCTGGGCAAAAGTATGAAATGTTTTCTATGCAGGAAAACAAAGGTTTTCAAGGTTTCCTTTGAGAACGAATGTGACGAATGTCTTCACTATGATGTGTTCTTTCTATTGTGTTTTCGAAACAATGGAAATTGGTGTTAGAGGCTTGAACAATGCAATGTTATTGTGAGTAACAGGAAATATCACAGAAGACAGGGGCAAGAAGACTTCATTTCATGTCTACTTCATCGCGCATTTTTGTGTAATTGTAGCCTGAATATTGACAACAGTAGAATATTTTTAACTTTTTGACACATGCAAAAATTAATCCAACTAGTGTTCAATAAATATTTCTCAGAGATTTAAGAGAAAGGGTAACTGAGGCCATTTTGGTAATTTTGTCCTCAAAGGCAACAATGATTTGTTGGCCCACCATTTAAAAGTGCTATTTGATGTATGAACTGGCATGATGAAAACTGAAAAAGTGAAGTGATGCTTGTTGGTTTCCACAGAAATAATAAGGGCATTCAGGTGTAGACACAAGCTGATTATGTGCAGAAACTGTAAGACCTCTCTGTCAGATTAAAAGCTGGAAAAACGCTTACGCTTGGTTCACACAATAAGTTGCAACAAAAGACAGGGGCCTATGAATAAAATTCTCATCTGTGTGCAGATTTAGTAAATTTTGTATTTGTTTGTACAGACATTAGTAAAGGAAATGTCATAAAATGTCATAGTGAAAATGTAATTTCGTCATTTCATCTATAAACCAATATTTTATTTTAAGTTTTATCATTTTATACAGTAAAGCATATGATTCCACATACCAAAATCATTATGGAGGCAAAAAAATTGCATGTTGTTGAGATTTCAAGATCTTCTGCATCACTTGGACACCTACAATTTCACAACATTAACCTATAAAATTAATCCAATGGAAATGTGCTGTCACCTACTGGTCAGTATTAATATTGTTAAATTATACTTGGAATACGGACTCTTTCAATTGAAATATGACCAAATTGTATTCATAGAGGACTACATGATGACTGTTACATGGTCAACTGTACATCTAATGTGTGAAAACATTTTTTATGTTAACTTGCCAAATTCAATACAACATGAAATTCTCTGCAATGCATAAATATACGAACAGATTATAATTGTAGAACAAGGTTTAAATTGGATAGGCAAGTAACATCAAAGAACATATCCAACGTGTGGACAAAAAGGATACAAAAGATACCAAGAAACCGAAAATCAAATGGCTCATAATGACTGCGAACACTTGTGTGGAACTGCGTGATTGACCATTGCTTTGCGTGGAAATAACCACTGTTTGAATGTGTGTGTGAATCGGTGTATGGCTGAAGGCTGGCCTTTCTGTAACATGCTTTGAGCGCTCGGTCAGACCAGACACAGTCCAAACAACATTCAATATAATATTGTCGGTCTAAACAAATATGTATGTGAATGTATGTATTTGCCATATCCCCTCACTGCAACGTGTTTATTTTATTGCATCTGTTAGCAGCTACCTAAAATAGGATAATGACCCTCAACAGAAACTCTTAACTAAACACTGTAACTGGCATAACTATAGTGCACCCACCTCTCATCTAATTGGATAAGCTCAATCATTGTAATTTCAAACAAAATCGTTTTTGTTAGCTTACTATTTTATTCACTTTACTATTTTATTCACTTCACACAAACAGTAAGTGTTAATGTAAGAGAGTAAAATCTTCTTTTATTTTGTCTTTCACTTCCTTCACTTATAACTACCATATTACAATCTACAAATTTGACATTAATTATACTTTAATAGTCATTATGAGGTGTGGCATTGTTTCTGAGTAGAATCTAATGTTATTACTTATTATTAGTATTCTTAAGTTTACTGTTGTAATAGGTCAAGTATTTGGATAATTTTGCGGAAGCGATTTTCAATATGGGTTGTTTTCCAACAGAGGGCGCTTTAGCACAATGGTTGTCCGGGCGAATTCGTTCGAGGTCGAGGTCGTGTGCGCATCAGCATTGCGCACACGCGGAAAAAGTAGACGCACGTTTCTGGGTTTTTTTTTTTGGTGTGTGTGTGTGTCTGTGTGTGTGTGTGTGTGCGTGTATGGGGGGGTTCAAATCCCACGTGTTTGGCAGAAGGCAAAAAGAAGCATCATTCGCCAGAAGCGCAAATGAGTAATAATGATCTCACCTTCAAAATAAAATGTAGAACGTAGGAATTACTATATATAAACAAGACACTGAAGCTTTTATTTTAAAGGGAAAGACCAAGTATTTCCTTCGTTTCACTGGATTATTTCCTTTTTTGCCTTTGTAAAGTTTTCCGCTGAAAGAAGTAGCAGCTTAACAGGTGAGTGTCGGATTGATTATGTTATTTATGAAGAAGGAGACATTGTAGTTCTGTCACAGAAAGAGACTAAGAAAAAGAAACGAAGCCTTATGCCTCGTTATTGTTCGCCCTGCGTCCAACCGTGTCCATATATTGAAACTGTTAGCTTGGTTAGCATGTTAGCTGATTGAAACTACATTCTTGATTCTATCAGTCGACTTTTCACAGCTACTTTTAGGAATAAATATACTGCAAATCGTTACAAATGTTTGCGTTTCCAGAAGTATAGAAAATTCTATCAATTGTAAAAATCATATTCAAGAAGAAACGACTTTTACGTAGTAGTGTATTGTCTGAGAGTTTTTTAATCTGGACGCTATTGCATTGAAGGAATCATGAGTATTTGTCAGACAAATTTACTTCACAGTGTTAGATGATTCAAGATAACCTAAGCTATACCTTTATTCCTTCCACATTGGGGAAATTTCCTGAAGATCAGCCCTCATAGAACTGATGGATGAAGAGAAGAATGAATCACTGCAAGCACACAAGGAACAACTAGGGATGATGGAGGTTACCATGACTACCCAATCAGAAAATGTCGCCATAACCACTGACAGTGTGGACATGTGCACGGATATTCAAAGACATCCAGATGTTCAGACATTGTCATCATCTGTGACAGTTCCTGTAGACAAACCAACAGAAGATAGTGATGATGATGATGATGGGTCAGAGGATTCAGACAGGTATTATTTCAAACAAAAAACTATTTTAATGAAGTTGTATTATTAATGATTTTAGCCCTAGCCCATGGCTTAAAGTTTTGCACCAGTAGTTTCTGTCTTTGTGACTGTCTCTGAATTGTCTCCTCTTCTGCACACAGTGATAGCTCTTCTTCTTCTTCCTCATCCTCCTCTGCCCCTATGTCTGGGGATGACGAGGGTTTCAGCCAACCAGCCCCCATCAAAACCAGAGATGAAGTCCTGCTCAGGGTCTGCGTGATATCTCTTTATGTCAAAGCTGGTCACAATCTCTTTAATTCTTTGGATATCAGTACTTTTTAGCAATTAATCTCCTTCAGTGGACTTTCTCCAACTCTCCAGATATTTATCAGTGTTTTCTTAATGGTATTGACTAAGCGCAAGATGTTTTGCTCAAAGCCACACCGTGTTCACTCGTGAGTGAGCTTTGACATTTGCAAACTTTGTTGCGTCACAAGCTGCCGCAACTTCTCTGTCATTCTCTGTTCATTAACTGGATCAGTCGTCATTGCGCTAAATTCCATGATTTTCACTGACAGACTCCGCCAAACTGTCCCCCAGCCCTCCTAGTTGAAAAACATAATTGAGTAAAACAGGGATCCGACCCATTCATTTTGTTGTCCTTCCTGGCTCTATGTTGAACTTGTTCAAAATTTACATCAAGGAAACAAAATTTTGTGTCAGTTTTGGAGATCATTTGTCTGAGAACTGATATTTGTTGTGATTTTGTTCAAAGAGGCTGCTTTCGTCCATTGCTGTCAACATTATACTGTACATGCTTTCTGTAGATGACATCTATCACAATCAAATGCTGCTGCATATTTAGACTCCATTACCACCTGTCATTTAACAGTAAATAAAGGAATGAGTAATGATTCCTTAAAATGACAAAATTTCTGAAGTTTTTTATTATTTAACAACAAAAAGATAGGGTCTTTTTAATAATATGGGGAGTTTAGCCCCTTGCATTATGGCCTAGATTATAAATCCTGGTGTTATTATAGATTTAGATTTTAGCTTTAAGTCCTACATTAACCAGATGACTAACATGTTGTTATGTTTTAAAAATACATGACGGCGTTGCCATAGCAAAGTATCATGCCATGCATCATACCAATCTGGTTTTTCTAATGACCTGTTAAGTGTTCTCACTAAAACAACAACCAAGAGACGTCATGTTATTTAAAAACTCAGGAATTTGACTATAAATTCGAAACCCAGTGTAGACAACACATTCAAACTTAATAAACCAACGGTGGCTGTTTTTTTGGTAATTTTGAAACATATAAGGTTTCCAATATTTACAACTAATGGAATTCTGTCTTTATTTACAATATTGACAACATTCAAACTTTGTGTAAATAGGTTTTAATGTTTTGTTTTTGCATTAGAAGATGGATCATCATGTCATCTGACCAAAGGCTGATTTATCAAAATGTTTATATTTAGGACCTGCCAGAAGTGGAAGAGGTGTCCATTACATTACCAGACGATGTTGAATTGCTGCCTGTAGGAACAGTCTCCAATATTATTCAGCAACTCGGTAAATGCAAGCACACACTTTTAATAGTGCTGTTTGCTTTCTAGATAACTTTGTAAAAATTCAGTCAGCTCTGTCCTTAACACCTTGTTCTTTGTCCACAGTTATCATTCAGTCTCTAAAAGACATGCCTCCTCTGACGGATGACAGCATCATCTTTACATCTGACAGGGTGTCTCTGGCAAAGGTGGGTGGTCCTCTCGAGTTTGTCTCATTTCCACTGTTCTTGTACATGTATTATTTTCAGTATTATTAATTTCAGTGGCCCAAAATCAGCTGCATATTGTGAGATCTGCAAAATCATCAACATTTCTACTTTTACCTGTGATCATGAGCTTTGGGTCATGACCGAAAGGAGAGGATCCAGGATACAAGCGGTTGAAATGAGTTTCCTCCGTAGAGTGGCTGGACACACCCTTAGAGATAGGGTGAGGAGGAACTAGAGTAAAGTAGAGCAGCTACTTCTATTGAGCTACAGCTCAAAATTCCAGCATCTTTCCAAATAATTTACGGGTCCCCAGAAAGTCAAATTCCAAGTTTGAAGTAAGTTTGAAGCTCTTACAACAGGCAAATGACAGGCTGACTGACTCCTAATATTACTGTAAGATTGTTCCTACCAAAGGGCGGCACGGTGGCGCAGTGGTTAGCGCTGCAGCCTCACAACACAGCGGACACGGGTTCGAGTCCTGCTCTGTGCGGAGTTCGCATGCTCTCCCCGTGTCTGCGTGGGTTCTCTCCGGGTTCTCCGGCTTCCTCCCACCTCCAAAAGCATGCGCTTCAGATTGATTGGCCGGTCCCAAATTGACCATAAGAGTGATTGTGTGTGTCTATGGTTGTTTCTATGTGGCTCTGCGGTACACTGGCGTCGTGCCCGGAGTGTCCCCTGCCTCACGCCCTGAGACTGCCGGGATAGGCACCGGCTCCCCGCGACCTGCGTTAGCGGATTAAGCGGGTTGGAAGATGAATGAATGAATGAATGTTCCTACCAATAAGTATTTTTATGAAAAATGGCAGAACAGATATTTTTGCTCAAACATCACTCTCCAACGCCAGTTCATTTTTTTCTACTTTGTAACTAACTTATGGATCTTGCGTTATCAGACAAACCAGCAGAACACTAACCTAACCCTAAACTTTTCTTTCAAAAAACAAGTATTTTTGCTATCTCCACACAGCACTGTTTTTCTGTGTTTCAGGTGTTTGAGGTGTTTGGTCCAGTGTCCAGTCCTCTTTATATTTTGCGTTTCAATTCTGCCGAGCAAATAAGCAACAAGGGGCTGAGAGAGGGATTGACAGTTTATTATGCACCAACCATCAAAGAGTACACAGGATACATCTTCTTAAAACAGCTCAAACTGTAAGTCATTTTTTATTTCACCAAAATGTACATGGTTCCTAAATGGACAAACATGGAGCTTCTTCTTATGTGCAATTGTGTGAGAACAATGGAGGTGGAACATAATAGAATTCTGATATGGACCTTTAAATCATTTACCGGTAAATACATTTTTAGAAACACTGGGTTCTAGTAATCTAATCACGAGGAATTATAATGTGTCTTACCAAATGTAATGTATATTTTGTAAAAAACTTCTTCTTTTTCAGTTTAAAGGGATCTGATGCTTCCTGGAAAAATGACCAAGAACCACCAACTGAGGTAAGTGATCCTGTTACATGTTTAATTGGTAAATCTCATAATCGGCTTTTTATT